>NW_011888784.1:22647560-22649544 GCF_000151845.1 Pteropus vampyrus | reverse complement strand
AATACAGCAACATATCGAAAAGATTATACGCCACGATCAGGTGGGCTTCATACCAGAGGCACAGGGATGGTTCAACATATGCAAATTGATTAATGTGATACACCACATAAACAGATTAAAAAATAAGAATCATATGATCATATCAATAGATACAGAAAAGCCTTCGACAAGATACAGCGTCCATTTGTGATCAAAACACTTAACAAAATCGGTATAGAAGGAAAGTACTTTAACACAATAAAGGCCATATGTGACAAACCCTCAGCCAACATTATACTTAATGGTGAAAAACTAAAAACCTTCCCTCTAAGGTCAGGAACAAGGCAAGTCTGTCCACTATCGCCACTGTTATTCAATATAACATTGGAGGTCCTAGTGAGTGCAATCAGGCAAGAGAAAGACATAAAAGGCATCCAAAGAGGAAACAAAGGAGTCAAACTGTCACTGTTTGTGGATGACATGATTCTCTACATAGAAAACCCTAAAGACACCAGAAAAAACAATAAGCAAATACAGTAAAGTTTCTGGATACAAAATCAATGTTCAAAAATCTATAGTGTTTCTATACTCTAATAACTAAGGGTCAGAAAAAGAAGTGAAAAAACATGCGAGGGACCTATATAATGAAAACTATAAGACCCTGTTAAAAGAAATCGAAGAAGATGCAAAGAAATGAAAAGATATTGTGTTCTTTGATTGGAAGAATCAACATATTTAAAATGACCATATTACTAGAGCATTATACAGATTTAATGCAATCCCCATCAAAATCCTATCAGCATTTTTTAAAGAAATGGAACAAAAATCATCAGATTTGTATGGAGCATAAAAGACCCCAAATTGCCAAAGCCATCCTGAGAAAAAAGAATGAGGCTAAAGGCATCACTCTGCCCGCCTTCAAATTATACTACAAAGCAACAGTAATCAAAACGGCCTGGTATTGGAAGCAAAACAGACACACGGACCAGTGGAACAGAATCGAGAGTCCAGAAGTAAACCCATATTTATATGGGCAAATAATTTTTGACAAAAAAGCCAAAAACACACAGTGGAGAAAGGAAAGCCTCTTCAGTAAGTGGTGCCGGGAAAACTGGAAAGCCACCTGTAAAAGAATGAAACTATACTGTTGTCTATCACCATACACCAAAATTAACTCAAAATGGATTAAGGACCTGAATATACGACTTGAAACAATAACATACATGGAAGAAAACATAAAAACTAAACTCAAGGACCTTGGACTTAAAGAGGATTTTATGAATTTGACCTCAAAGGCAAGGATAGTAAAAGCTAAAATAAATGGATGAGACTACATTCAATTATAAAGCTTCTGCTCAGCAAAAGAAACCATCAACAAGGTAAAGAGACAACCATCTGAATGAGAAAATATATTTGCGAGCAATACCTCCGATAAGGGCCTAATATACAAAGAACTCATACGACTCAATAACAACAAAAAAACAATCCAATAAAAAAATGAGCAAGGATCTGAACAGACAGTTCTCCCTAGATGACATACAAATGGCTAACAAATATTTGAAAAGATGCTCAACATCGCTAGCTATTAGGGAAATGCAAATCAAAACCACAATGAGATATCATCTCACATCTCTTAGAATAGCTATAATCAACAGGACAAGTAATAACAAATGTTGGAGAAGATGTGGAGAAAAAGGAACCCTCACACACTGCTGGTGGGACTGTAAATTGGTACAGTCACTATGGAAAACAGTGTGGAGGTTCCTCAAAAAACTAAGAATTGATCTACCATATGATCCAGCAATCCTTCTACTGGGTATTTACCCCAAAGACTTGAAAACCTACATCCAAAAAGATATTCGCACACCGATGTTCATAGCAGCATTATTCACAGTGGTCAGGACATGAAAGCAACCGAAGTGTCCTACGATAGATGATTGGCTAAAGAAGCTGTGGTACATATATACAATGGAATATTACTCAGCCATAAGAAGAGATGAAATAC
>NW_011888784.1:22585134-22647510 GCF_000151845.1 Pteropus vampyrus | reverse complement strand
CCTACGATAGATGATTGGCTAAAGAAGCTGTGGTACATATATACAATGGAATATTACTCAGCCATAAGAAGAGATGAAATACTGCCATTTGCAACAACATGGATGGACCTTGAAATAATCATACTAAACAAAAATAAGCCAGACAGAAAAAGTTGAAAATCACATGATATCACTTATACGTGAGATATAAACCTAAAAGCAACAAATGAACAGGACAAACAAACAGAGACTCATGGACATGGACTAGTGGTTACCAGAGGCCGGGGTGGGGAGGTAGACGGGTGGGCGGGCAGGAATAAATAAATAAATCACTCCCTCCCTTTTCTATCTTAAGTCTTTTGCTTTTTACTGGCTCTTTCCCATCAGCTTTTAAATATGCTTAAGACTCTTTCATCATTTAAACCTGAAGACAAGCATGAAATGTGTACCTACTTTTCTCCACTTCACGGATGAGAAAATGGAGGCTCATGGAGATTAAGAAGAAGGATATTGAATAAAGTCCAAATCCAGGATGTTAGAGCCTTTCACTATGATGCCATGGTATGTTCTGTAGCCTCTGGTTCTGCCTAAATATTAAGCCATGGACTGTGTAAATCTATTTTAGCTATCTTCACTAGAGGAATGGATTGATTTCTTGGCAAGCCAATCTTCTGATCAACATACCAACACTATGACTTTCCTAAGGCCCTAAATGATAAAGAAAAATAGTTGGATAGATCTAATCTGTACTTTGGTTGCTCCATCTGTAAAGTGTAACCAATAATATATCTTCTTCCCACGTCCTTCTCCTCCTACTCCTTGCTTCCATTTCTCAGCAGCGAAATAGAGATAGTATATCTCTCCCTTAGGGAAGGTTTTCAGTTGCTGAGGGGGAAGGTGCTACATAAATGCTCAATATAACCATCTTTTGGGGAGAATCTAACTCCCCGCCTATGCTGACAGAAAACTGTGATGTGGATGGAGCTGGGGACATTTTCTCTAGAGGGAAAAAACAGAGCAAGGAGGAGGAAAATTTGGTAAGCATCTGAAAGAAAGACTCAGAGAAGACCCAAGTAAAAATTTGGCTAAGCAATTAAATCAACATTCACTGCTACAGCTATTTGTGTCTGTCCTTTGTTAGACTTAAACCCAGGGGAAAACAAGAAGATGTGTAAAATGTGAGATATTATTAAAGGAAAGAGAACTGGAAGTAGAGAGGAAGTGAGGGGAGTGTGAATCTTACAAGGAAGATAAAAAGAACAAGATAAAAAAAGAAAAATGATCCAACGAAGCTAATCTTGCCTTGTCAAAAAACAGTATGGGGCATAAAGAGACTTTGTGTCAATGTTCAGTCCTTAAATGTTACTTTTCTGGTAAAGATAGTAAAGCCTCTAAAATATGGAGCTAAGAAAAAAAGTCAAATGACTAAATAGAAAAAATTATTTTGCTTTTAACGAGAAATAATTGGAAAGCCAGAGATAAAATTAAATTTGAAACTAAGTTGTTATAAAGTCTGAAGATTTAAAGTGTACACAGAAGTGGTATTGGGTCAAATCTTGGGTTTTCAACTAAGTAGCTATGTGATGATGTTGGTCAAGTTGCATTTAATCTGAGTATCAGTTTCCTAGTTTGTAAAATTATGAAGAGTGACTAGGTCAGCTATTCTCAAATTGTGGGTTATGTTCCTTTAAGAATCATTCATTTTCATGAGAGATGTTACTGAAGTAGACAGACTGAGCTTGAGATTAGTGTGGAAAGAGAAAAGAAAATAATTACTGGACTTTCTCAAAGATTTCTTTTATAAGATACAGAATAATAAGATAGTTTAAAGAATTGGTTTGGGACCAATTTTACTTTTATAAATTTATATAATTAGTTGAAGGGCATATATGTAGAATCTGTCATATCTTTTTTATGTGCACTTAACCGAAAATTGAACATAAAAGAAAGGATGACAATAGTTTGTAGAAACAGAAGCTTGGTACGATCTGTAGGAAGTCAAAGTCCTTATCTTGGTGTGTGTCTTCAGATAAACAGTAAAGAGAAGACAAGTAGCTTTTTAATTACTGTTGTACAGGAATTGGTTGCCTAGGGTCAGGGGCACCGCTGAGGGTAATGAATAGCAGTAAGTCCTCTATCGCTCTCTTTGTCAATGAGCCACGGATATCAGAGACCAGCTGCAGCCCCCCAGAAGCAGAGCACTGGCCAGAGAGTCAATCTAAACTGGAAATGACAAATGAGAACCTTGCTCTAATGCACGTCAGGCACACAGGGCTTTCCACCCATAATGTGGTCCTTGCCTACCTCATCAGAGTCATCCTGGGATAACGGATGTTAAACACTCCCAACTTACTAACAATACTACATTCTATTAGTTGAGTGGGGTTTTTTCTTTTGTTTTATTTTACATTTTCAAGACACTTGCTCAGTATAGCTCTATTTGGCTTTGATACCTCCACCCTCATGCCTGGAGGCACCTGGACATTCACAAAAGAGCACATTCTTATAAGCAGATGTTTTTCTAGAGTTTATAAAGTCCAAAGTGGGGGTGGGGGTGGGGGCTCAGCTGAGCCATATTTGTTCCCAGAGAAATTTCTTCACCCTCCTGCAATTCTAAGAGCTACCAATGCTCTTCTTTTTCAGCTCCGCCTTCTTCTCCATTCAGTATGTCCCTTGTTCCCAGGGGTACTGCATACTCACCAGAGCATTTGACCCACACGCCCTAGGATTTTAATGATCTCTTTCACTCTTGGAATAATTAACCTGATCTTTCACTTGGGGTAATTCGCTGGTCATCTACCCACTCTCAGGACATTCTAAATAATTGGGACAGATTCCTGGCTACCCACCTACCAACCGCATTAGGAATCTGTCTCCAAAACTATCTTTTTCATATTTGTTAGCCAGCTTTTGACTTGATGAGGCTTGGTCATGCATCACGAATAAGAAAGTACAGCCAAATCTCTTTTTAAAATAAGTTGTAGGTATAGCATAAAAAATCATTTAAGAAACTGGAAGAAAGAGAAGAAGCTACTAACAAGACAATTCAAGGAAAAGGAACTCTGTTTCTCTCTGTCTAAGGCCCAAGAAAGGTAACAGAGGTTAAAACAAGGAGACAGAAAATGAGAAAGAAAAAATAGTTTGGCTAAATGTTCACATGAATACTTTTCTGCCGTTAACACATGCTTTATTACAGTTTCTCCATAACAACCATTTCCTGTTGTGCATTTGTCTATTATGTGATGTATCATGAAAGGTCTTCAATTTCTATTCCCCAATAAATACATGCTGGGGGGGAGGAGGCAGAGAGGGCTAATTCGATCCCCTTTTCTCAGAATTCTTTTGTATTCCATGAGATTTAACGGATGTTCCAAAATAAGAGGTTCCGTTCCATGATCAGAAATAATTTAAGAAAAGAAAATACTAAGTTAGTCAAAGAAAAATTAAGCATGTTTCTTTGCTGCAAGACTTATCTGAAACTTTATTATTCTAATATGCTCTATGACCCAAAGAGGAGAGTTTGTGTTGCGAAGTCATTTAGCCAGAAACCATTTTGTCAAAGGAACATCTGTTAACTTCTTGATGTTCAGTTTAGAAAACATTGCCTTAAATATTCCCATAAAGCACATCACACCTAAAATGTAGCAGGATTTCAATAACCACTTGACCTGTGAAGAAGAGCCAGAATTTCCAAAATGTCCAACCCAAACCTTTTACTACAATGTTTATCAGAAAATGTAACTTGGTTCTATAAACCTATTTTTCCTGATGTCAACAAACTTCTCAGGTCAACAAAATATCTGTAGGCAGTTAAATAGACTACTTTGGTTCAGAGCTTAGTGCCAACTAGTCAGAAAGAGGCCAAGCATTTCTAATGTCAATTACACACAATATTCTTGACATTTCAGTTGGCTTATTGAATTTGTCTTCAGGAGGAAGAGAAAATGATGTCAAACAGAAGGCATTTGAGGAGATACAAGTAAGAACCCAGCAGCATCCCACTAGAAAGTCTTGTATGTGATAAGTGAAATGTCATCCAAAATAACCCCAGACGAAAACACAACAAAAGTCTGGCCAAGGCCAATTAATCAAGGGGAAAATCACAGAGAGCATTCAAGGTCTTTGGCCCTTCTTCTAGACTCACTTTTGGGACTTTCAAACTGTTTGAAACTAAGCCCTTTGAATGGCTGTTGAATCTATCCCAATTCTCTGAAGATGAGAGAGTCTTCAATGTTTTGTCAAACTCAGATAACAAAATTGATTAAGCAGCAGGCTTGATTTTTTTTTAACATTGTGTCAACTACATTAATTGGTTGTTTTGGTTTCCTATCAATATAGCCTAAGTGACACAAATAGCCAATATTTTCCCCTCCCAGTATTTTCCCCAGTGTTTTCTAATTTTGTTTCTTTATGAAAACAAGTGTTTATGCTGTGTTCTATCCTGGGTAGTCATGATGAAAAACATCACCCATTTGAGACCTTCCCTGGCTTTAAAGAAGGCTTTAGTTCTCCTTTGTGATTTTGTTCCATGTGACTGGAACCTTATATCAACAATATAATAGCTTAACTATATGCTACCTTGTTTTGTCTTCCAATGGTTAATCGGTCTGGTCTCCCCAGCACAACTGATTGTCCCACTATAACTTAAGGATAAAGTGCTCTCTTTAAGGTTACAATACTCTTCTCTAATTTTGGGGCTTTGGTGTTATCATCCCAGTGATCCACCCAATAACAAGTCAGTTTTACCCCATCCCTTGCTGATTATGCCCTAGTTCTTAGGAGAGTGGGCAATGAAAAGATCAAGAATCAGTAGGAAGAACAAAACTGGAAGCCAGGTTGCAGCAGCTGGAACATATAGAAGTGAGGATAGCTGGGACTCTGCCTCAATATCAGAGTGCAATTGTCATCACTGGGGCAGTGAGATCACATATCTGGGACAGGGACAAATACTAGCTGTCTTTCCTCTCCCTGCTTGCTAGAATCCTTTCACCCTCATCTCACATTCTTCCTTATATTGCTCCCTACACTCCTGCCTCCAGCCTAGGTTATCTAAATGCCACTTGCTTCACCTCAAACTGATGTAGAGATAAAAGCAATTAACTATAGGAGTCTAGAGAGTACAAGTGAAGGAAATAAGACAGGGAATGGCTCACTGATCACCTTTCCTTACTACCTTCTGCTTCATGCGACTATTCTGTTACACCAAGCTGCTCACCCTGACCTTACCATACTATGCTCACTCAAGATGAGCCTTTTGCTCTCCTTATTTTCCTTTCCTGGAATGCCAGCTCTTCTTCCTTGTCTCTGTCTGGCACATTCTCCTACCTAACATTAGAGGCCCAACTCAACTTTTCTCTGCAAAGCTGTCCAGATTCCTCCAAAACAAATCAACTTCATGCAGACAAAACACTATTCTTAAGCCTCTGCAGTGTTGCTATACACATTCTATTGTAGTTCTTTATTTGCAGGTCTGTTGCCCTATTATAGTTTTGAGAGTAGGGACTTTGTCTTATTCTTCTTTGTGTTTTTAGCAGAGTACTGGGCATTAGTAGAAGAGATTGGGTACCAACAATGGTAATTTTCATCAGTGTTTGGTATAATTTGCCAGTGAAACCATCTGATTCTGGAATTTTCTTTTTTAGTTATAGGAAGGTCCCAGTTTTCTATTTCTTTTTATCAAGAAATTTATAGATTTCATCCATAATGTGAAATTTATCAGCACAAAGTTGTCATAATATTCTTTTATTGTATTTAGATGTCTATAGAATCAATATTGAGTCTTCCTTATTGTTTCTGATATTTATAATTTGTGTTTTTTCTTGATCAGTCTTGCTAGACTTATCTTTATTAATATTTCCAAAAAACAACTTTTGACTCTTAATTTTTTTGTTTATTACTTAATTGATTTCTAGTCTTTTCCTTCTTATTTACGTTTTTTCTTTCTTTAAGCTTCGTTTGCTCTTCTGTTTCTTCCTGAGATGTTTGCTTATTAAATAATTGATTTTCAACAGATCTTTTTTTCTAAGACATACATTTAAGGCTGCACGCTTTTTTTGCTTTAGCTACATACATCTTTATATCTTGATATGCCCTATTTTTATTGTTATTTGGTTAAATATATTTTCTAACAAATTGTAATTTCTTCTTTGACCCATAGATGTTTAGAAGTGTATTAATTAATTTCCTAAATTTGGGTGGAGATTTTTTGGCTATTTTTCTGTTTTTGATTTCAAGCTTAATTCCACTCTTGTCAGAGTACATAGTATTAAATTTTCATTCTTTGGAAAATTGTTGACTTTATACCTGAACGTATATAAATTTTGGCAAATCTCACATGTGTGCTTGAAAAGAATGCTTTTTTTTTTTTTTTTTTTAGTTTATGGTGCACTGTTCTATTTAGGCCAATTAGTTCAAGTTGTTCAGATTGTCTATTTCATTACTGATTGGTTTCATTTTGTTTTGTTTTTTGGTCCGCTTGTTCTTTTTTATCACTGAGACTATTGAGTTAAAAATCTCCAACTTTAATTTTGGAGTTCTCAATATTTCCTTTTATTAATTGATTTTGCTTTATGTAATATGTGCCTATCTTCTTATGATATGGTACCTCTTTCTTTCTAGTAATGCTATTGCCTTTAAGTTACTTTTTCTTACAGTGGAATAGTTATATCTGCTTTCTCTTGGTTAGTGTTGCATGATATTCTTATTCTATACTCTTAACTCTGTGTTTTATATTTAAAGTTTGCATCTTGTAAGGAGTGTATAGTTGGATTTTGTTTTTCTGTATACACTCTAGCAATCTTTGTCTTTTATTTAGAGTATTTTAGCTCATTTACATTTACGTAATTACTGGCACATTGGGTTTAAATCTACTATCTGATTATTTATTTTCCATTTATTGCATCTACTTTTGTTATTTTTTATCTTTTCTTGTCTTCTTTTCAATCAGTCAAGTATCTTTAAAACTATTTTTCTATTTTCTCCCTTAGCAGTGGTTTTAGTGACTTAGACATTTCAAGACAGTTTTAATTTCTAACAATCTTCCTAACATTACTTCTTTCACTGCTTCCCAGACAATGTAGACTTATAGCACTTCAACTGTTGTTTTCTTTCATTGTAATTCTCTATATAGTTTAAACCACAAAATGTTTTGTCACTATTTTTCTTCATCATCAATATTTATTTAGATTTTCGCTCTATCTTCCCACCCACAGTGATCTTCATTTCCTTCCTGCGTTATTTTGTTTTCTATGAGATCATATACTTCTTTTTCTGCATAAACTTTTCTTTTTAGTAGTTCTTTTAGTTCGGATCTTCTTTAGACATATTTTCTTATGCTTTTGTCTAAATCTATCTTTACATTGTTTTATTTTACGAGGATAGCTTCACTATATATAGAATTTTAAGTTGGTAGTTATTTTCTTCCAGTTCTTTAAAGATATCAACCTGTTGAATTCTGAGATTTAACATTTCTGTTGAAATGTCAACTGTCAGTCTTGTCATTTTGAAGGAGGATGTCTTTTATTATATTAAAGATTTTTCTCTGTATATACTGTTTTTATCAGTTGGAATATTATGTGTCTAAACGTGGTCTTCTTTATGCTAATCCTGCTTGAGTTTTAGAGCACTTCTTTACTCTGCAAGCTTGATGTTTTCCAGCTTATGGAAAATTCCTGGCCAGTATTTCTTTAAATGAATTATTTCTATTTCCTTCTACCTCTTCTTTTCTTGGCACTCCAATAACATATGGTAGTCATTTTAACCATCTACCATGTATTTCTTACACTCATTCTGTGTATTCAATCCTTTTATTCTCTGTATGTTTAGATATGGATATTTTCTATTAATCTATATTTTAGTTTAATGATCATTCTTATCTCTTGTTTGATCTGCTGAATTCATAATATCTGGTATTGTATTTTTAAGTTTTAGAATTTCAATTTGACTATTCTTTTCGTGGATAGCAGTTTTCAGGCAAAACTCTCCATCTTTTAAAAAAATTTCTGGATCATATTAATCATAGTTATTTTAAATTCCCTATATTATAACTTCAACATCTGGACCTGCTTCTATTGCTTTCTCTTTCTTTTTGGTCTGGTCCTATTTTTTGGCATTCCTAGTAATTTTTTATTGAATGTTAAACATTGTATATGAACGATTTTCAGAATCTGGATAAATTACTCTTTCCCCTTAGAAGATTTAATTTTTTCTGACAGGCAGGTGAGTATGTGAAGATAAACTTCATCCATTTAAGGCTGGGCTGAAATATTTATTAGATCCAGTTTGTGGCATATTAAAGATACCCTTAAATTTTTTGATACTTCTCCCATTAGCTGAGGGGTTTAAGTCTCCTACTATAACAACTGGGTGGGCTCTGAAACTCCTTTAACCAACATAATATGGCAGAAGTGATGTTCCATTTCGGAACCCAAATCTTAAAAGATATCCAGCTCTACTTTCTGTCTATAGAAATGCCCAGTCTGGAGGAACGGCCACCATATAAGGAGTCTCACTATACTGAAACTTCCATGTGTGAAGAAGACAAAACTAGTCATGTGGCTAGAACTCCTAAAGAGATAAATGCTCAAATCACCCACTCCCCAGCTATTCAGACCTCTCAGCTGAGGCTCCAGATACTTTAGTGATGAAGCTTTCAAATGAGTCCAACTTCAAATACTGTCTGGCTACACCTAAGGGACACCAAAAAAAAAACCCACCCAACTCAAACTGTCAACCTCTAGAACTGTGAGAGATAATAAGTTATTGTCTTAAGCTTCTAAGCTTTGATATGGTTTGCAAAACAGTGATGGATAATGGAAACACCATCTATTTCAGGATTGCCTTTAAAGCTATGGTTTAGCCCAAACCTTTAGTGTGTTTCTCTTCTGGAGTCTTAGCTAAACCATGAGGATATTTTCCTAGGGCTTCTCAACATCGTTGAGCCTTGAACCCCAGCTTCTGTCTACACAGTGTTAGATGACTGCCAAAAATCTCTGCTCAGCCACTTAGCTTCCTGATTGCTGTCGTCTACTATTTTCTTCAGAGATCATCTTACTTTATCTCATGTGAGCACAGCTAGGAGTTGGTGGATGCCTTGGGGAAAATTTCACAAAGAATTTCAGACTAATTTCTCCAAGATTCTCTCTTTCCCAGGACTTTGGGTCTTCAATTCCTTGCTACCATGGCAGCCTCAAGCTCCAACATCTGTTTCCTCACTTAATGAGAAAATCAAAGTCCTAGGCTGCTTACCTGTTAGGTTTCTTCTATTCCTTGTTCTATAAATTGCAAATGATCTAAGGGAATATGTGGAGGTAAATGTGGCCTGTCCCCAGAGCACCTCATTTCTCTCAGAGTTCCTGGCCCTTCGAGTCCCAGCTGACTTGGCTGCTCTTCAGTGCTTTCAAACTATTGTTTTGTCCAACTTTTATAGTTTGTTTTGGCAGGAGAGTTAGTTCGATACAAGTCTTTCCAATTTACCAGAAACAGAAGTTTAAGTGGTCAGGAAATCTTTCTGACCCAGTGCTAGTGACTGGCAGACACGTAAATACTCTTAATGGTCTTAGGTACTCTTCGATCCTTCTTTTAAACCCCTTACTGACTCAACTTCTGAATCTGCCTGCTTGCTTCTGTACCCCTCCAACATATTCAAAACTTCCAGAACACAGAGACTCAGGACTAGATGCTAGTTTGGATGAACTTTCAGTCATGATGTGGGTGAAAGGAGAGACTTGCTTATCATATCTCACTGTCCTTCCTATGCTGATGCATCCTATGATGCTTTCTGCCATATGAGCCAGCACACCACTGGTGTATTATTCTGAATCCAAATATCATATCTTTCATCCATTTTGTATACCAGGAAACTGTGGTCCAAAAATTACTCAGAAAAGTCTTCATTATTATTGTCATTATCATCGCCATCATCAGCATCATCAGAATCATATACTCACTGAAAATGTGTGGAGACTGCAAATAGCTTTTTCTGGAATTGACTCAGAGGGAGGTCTCCATTTGACCTCATCTAACCAGAAAGGAGCTGAGCCTTCTCTGGCAATGGGAACAGAATATTGCAACATATGATTTTTTAAATTCTGGCCTTTTCAATTTTGGCAAACAGCAACATCCCAGCCTTGTGACTTATAGAAAGCAAAAGCCCAGAAGGCTAGGCTTCAAACTATGCCCAATTCCACAAGTGGTTAAAAGAAAAAATCAAAAGTATTCCAAAACTCTTTTACTTACCAAATATATACATATAATTATATATAATATTATATTATATATATGAAAAATTATATGTTATATATATGAAAAAGAAAGAAATCAACAGTTTCCATTGTAAGGGACTTTCAGTTGACACCTGGGACCTGATGAATTGTTTTGCCTTTAGTTTACAATTTAAAAAGTATTTGCCCACCACAATAATATCTGAGTATTAAGTTATACTTTCTTCTTTAAATGTATACATTTATTCAGTGATACAAATGACCAGGTATTCAGTTATCATAATTATGTTTAAAACTCATCATGCAGAGTCTGTTACAAAAAAAGGATGGTTTGGGGAAATGTTACAAAGGTCAATGTATTTAAAATGCTATGTTGCTCCCATCACTGAGAGATAGGAAAGTAAGCAAAAAGAAGTAGAGCGAGCAAATGAAGGAGAAGAAGAAAAGAGTGAATTATAGAGATAAAAGAAAAGTTGGCAGATGCATGTTCAAATTTTTAAAGATATCTCAGGACTTTCTAGATTTCTCATATATTAATTTCTCACTACTAACCAATTATGTTGTTTTCTTTAGTTGATCAAAATGTGTTTACCTAGATTCTATAAATTACTTCTGTTTCCATGTCCATATTTACCTCAAGGACATGTCCTTCTGGCACATTCTGTATCTGATATTTTACTGGCTTGAGAGGCTGGAAATAAGAAATATTTCTATTTTCCAAATTTCACATCTACAACTAGATCAGTTCTCTTTTAGCTCATCTTCTTTCTGTACTTATCATATTCATCAGATTGCAACTAATGGACACTTTGAACATTGTGCCTAGAAACCTTCTTAGCCAAATCCAAAAGTTGATTAGGGATACATTCCACCCTACAAGGTACTACAGACAGTTTGCTAGTCGTTTCATTACTGTTAACATGGGTTGCCGTCTTCAGCCACCCTTAAAACTTTCCTCGCCATTTTTTTCAGCCTTAGCTTATAGTTTGCCCATCATTTTTCTGGCCTCCACTAGGACAAACCTAATGCCACATAGTTTAGAATTTTGTTATGGGCATCAGTTTCTGTATGTAGCAGTAATTGCTATCCAGTATATCATCCCAAAACTTACCAGCTAACAACAATAAATTTTTGTTGTTTCTCTTTAGTTTCCAGGCTGACTAAGCAGTTTCGCTGATCTGGCTCAGACTTGACAGTTCTCTTCTGGATTTCCTCATACATCTACTGTTAACTGGTAGGTTGGCCAAGGACTCTGTTTCGAGTGTGTTGGCTCAGCTCTCCTCCACATGCTTCCTCACCCTCTACCAGGCCATCCTAGCTTGTTCTCATGGAAGAGGCAGGGCTCCAAGAAACCAGAGATCACAAGATCTCTGGAGGTCCAGGCTAAAACTAGGCACGCCATCATTCAAACAGCTTTCTGCTGGCTAGAAAAAGTCACAATGCCAGCCCATGCTCACAAGTTGGGGGAAATAGATACCACCCTGCAAGTTTACATGACAAAGTGCATGGATACAGAGAGAGGTGAATATTTGGGGAAATTTTTTATAATCAATCTACCACAAGCTATGACAGAAGTCAGTGCAGGGTGAGTAGAAAGCAATAAACCAAGAGCATTGTATACAGTGAGAGCTTCAAGACAAGATGGTATCTGAGCTCTGTCTGATTGGATGAATAGGAGTTAGTTAAATGAATGGAAGGAGAAATATTCCAATATAGAAACTAGCACATGCAAAGACATTAAGCTGAAGGAAATCACAGGAGGTTTCTGGGAACATTGGTACACAGTATTTTCTTGACTTGCAGTGTCCCCTCCTATCCTGTCCTCAGGCTTCTGTCCTTCTCTGCTTAGAGTAATTAGAAATCCTTTTCCAAGAAACCTTTAATTAATTCTTTCCCCTCTCTGATCTATTAGTGTAATCTCATGTGGTCTTGGCACTGGAGTCAGAATGTCTAGTTTTGTATCCAGTTTTTCCACCTACCATCTATTTAAATAGCCTCTCTGTAACTTAGTTTCGTCATTTGTAAAATGATGATGACAACTCATAGGGCTGTTGTAAGAATTAATTTAAATAACGCATATAAAGTGCTTAGAGCAATACCTGACACCTAGTAAACTTTTATAAACATTATTGGCTTTTAATGTTGTTATTAATATTGTTATTATTAAGCAAAGTGCCAGTTAGCCATTCTGAATGGAACTTGTTCTCTATCTTACCTTTTCTGTGTTCTCTTCTCCCTTCCTGAACAACAAAGCCCCCTATGCTGGAGCTGAGTGGGGGTGATAGGAGCCTGAGAATGCTGTGAGAGTGGAGCAGAGCTTGGCAGTACCTGCAGAGAATGGGCCAAAGGCAGATCCAGGAGTCTGCCTGAGGAGCAAGACTCGGATCAAAGTGCTACTATGAGAGACCCATTTGAGATTCATCAAAGCAGGAACTACTGCCTTTGGGGCAGAGCAAATGGGTTTGGGAGGAAAGATAGCAGAGAAAGCCCAAAAAGATTCCATCCATAGCTGTAGGGCAGTCTCACTTAACTGGCTTAAACTGCTTTCTCAATTAAAATAAAACCCCTTTGAAGGGAGGAGACAGGGGCTGCAGATTGAGTTGAATACCCAATGACCAATTATTTAACAATCATTTCTATAATAAAATGTCCATAAAAACCCCTAAATGACGGGGTTCTGATGAACACATTGAGGCACAGAGAGGATAGTTCACCCCAAGTCCATGGAGACAGAAGCTCCCACTCAGGACCTTATGTACCTCTTCACTTGGCTATTTATTTTTATCTTTTACAATCAACTATAATAGTAAGAATAGAATTTTCCTAAATTCTGTGAGTCATTCCAGCAAATTATCAAATCTAAAGAGGAGGTTGTGAGAATCCCCGAATTTGTAGCCAAGTTGGACAGAAATGCAGATAGCCTGGGTGCCTCATTAAAACTGGCATCCAAAGTGGGAGGCAATCTTGTGATACCAAACCCTTAAACTGTGGGGTCTGAATTGAAATGTTGGATATGAAGTTTATGTCAGAGAATTGGAGAATCAGAGACATTCATTCATTCATTCAAGACGTTCAACACTTCACTCAGACTTCCAGTTTAGGACTCTAATTAAGTTTTCCTCCCTATTCCAAAATTAGCCTCTAACATGACCACCCAAAACCTGTAGTTGTCATAAAATCTCAAATTTTTACCTGGCAAAAAGCTAACTGTATCACTTCTCTTCCCAGAGTATCTCTATGTCAAACCCTAGCCACTTCACATACTTCTATGTTCCTCACCATAGAACACTGCACCTTTTCCCCTACCTAATCAGAGAAGATACTGAGATCAGAGTTCCTCAAAATCCAGCTCAGACTTCACATTGAATTTCCACAAATTTGTAGACTTGGAGCTATAAACCTATCCCTTCTTCCCTGCCTTCTCTCCTGCCCCTGGGCAGAAAAGACTGAACTCTTGCTTTAATCTGCTGACTTGAAACCTGGAGGCAGTTTTGGAACAAGCAATCCCAAATGTAACACAAAGATATTCTCCAAATAACCAGTTCCTAAGCCATACAATCCTAGTCAACATTTAAATTTTCTGAAAAAAGTGAGTTAGTTACTACAAACGAGGAGATCCGGAATCTACCGCTATTTAATTTACTTGAGGAAATATGGGATATTCCATAAATATTCTATGATGGATCAAGATTGTTAGAGCATTATAGATAAACTTAATGTCCAGTTATAAAAGAATAGTTAATTTATTTTTCATGCATAAATGTAGGTTTCTTTTTACTTTCATTTTGTTTGTGAAAACATTTTAATAGCATTAGGAAATGTTTACAATCTAAGAGTAGGTGGGAAAAAGTCAGTATACAGAGCAATGTATAAAATATGATGCCAACAAAATATACATGCATGCATAGAAAGCAGGCTATGGAAGCACATGCATCAAAATGTTAATAATATTATTAATTTTCTTTTATAATTTTGTGTATTTTCCAAAAAATTCTGTATCAACATCTGGTCACCTCCTAATGTGGGTTAAGTTTTTTCTTTAGGAACCACCAAGCAAAATGCAAATGCCAATAAGTTAGCTTCAACAGCGCATAAATTTGCTTGTTAAATTGCTCTCTATCAGAATGATAGCAAGCAGTTCATTCTTTCCACAATGAATTATTTCATTTTCCTCTAAGATAGGCACAGTCTTAAATTGATCTTTATCAATTTCCTCAAATTAAGCTGCAGCAAGACCTACTTTCCTCTGGCTTGTTACAAGTATTATCTCTAATGAGAAATACAGTTTAACAAATGCAAGGAATGAGATGCCTGAGCAATGGCAACCATTTGGCTGATTCATTTGAGCTCTCAAAACTCTCAAAATAGGATTTTATAGAATCACACTCTCATGTCCTTCATTACCTTCCTTAGAATTCAACCAATGGGCTCATGCATGACAATGAGCCTCACCCTTCTAGAAAAGGCACCAGAGAGCTTGCTTTCCTTTCTTTTCTTTCTTTCTTTCTTTCTTTCTTTCTTTCTTTCTTTCTTTCTTTCTTTCTTTCTTTCTTTCTTTCTTTCTTTCTTTCTTTCGTTCTTTCGTTCTTTCGTTCTTTCGTTCTTTCGTTCTTTCGTTCTTTCTTTCGTTCTTTCTTTCGTTCTTTCTTTCTCTCTCTCTTTCTCTCTCTCTTTTCTTTCTTTCTCTCTCTTTCTCTCCTTTCTCTCTCTCTCTCTCTCTCTCTCTCTCTCTCTCTCTCTCTTTCTTTTCTTTTCTTTTCTTTCTGGTTTTCAAGGTTTTTGTTTGAGTAGTTTGTAGCCATCATCATGTTTGATCCTGAGAGGCAAGCAAAGGAGAGAAAATTCTTGGACCCATTTTAGAGTTGGAGACATTGAGGCTGAAGTGGGCTCCTGGCAGGGTCAAGGTCACAGCTAATAGAGAAGAGAACTCTGAAGCTGCATGAGGCTATGTCCTGGGCAACATTAGTCCCCAAAGATTACCCCATGCTGCCGTGTACAAAGTGTGTCCCAGCCTGTGCCCTTCCAAGTCCCCTGGAGGGCTCACCACACAACATCCAAGATGGTGGTTCCCTGTGCACACCTACACTGACACACACACCTTCCATGCACACAGCTTCAGATTAGGCAACTCAGATAGCCAACTGGCTTTCTTTGGGTGCACACCCACATGTGAGCTGCACATAGGGGCAGAAATGCCTCCTGAAACCTTACCCATCATGGCACAATGGAAGGTCCCTGAGAAGGCCAGGAGGGTGACCACAGCCAGCATGACAGCCTCACCAGTTAGCCTTCACTGCCCCAATGTCACTTATGAAGTTCTGGGCTAGGCAGATGCCAAAGATCAGGAGGAGGGTGATGCTCACAAAGACCCTAGCCACGACGGTCAAGTTGTCCTGTAGTCACTTCTCAGACTGGCCCACACAGCTATTGGTGTGGATGGAGCTTTCTGCTCCAGCTTCAGTTTGTGTCAGATATTGTAGGCACACGGCGTGTTGAGAACATCTTCTACAAGGTCCCTGACACAGCAGAAGGGCACCCCGTAGTGCTCCAAGCTCAGGTTCAAGTCAGTGCAGTCAAAACAGTTATTGAGGTGCCAGTTGTTGGGTCCTCAGGCTCAGCAGCAAGACAAGAATTCCTAAGCAAAGTAGAGGTTCTGGAGGTCAATGTCATCCCGATAGGCCTTGACTTTGCTGATGAAGAGGTTGAGCTGGTCTCGAATTCAGTCCTTGAAGTTGAAGGCTAGGATCCCAGTCTCCAGCTCCAGGAAGACGATGAGGCAGAGGAACATGGAGAAGAACTTGAGCAGGAAGATGTTCTCTTGGGGGGCCTGGATGCAGCTGGCAAAACCCAGCACTGACATGACACCTCCAACCTCTACAAACAGCCTCACAAGGCCTCTCAGTTCTGTCAGTGCCGAGATGGTGGAGAGAATGCCCTTACTCCAGGCCCAGAGGCTGAGTCCAGGAACGGGACTTCCAGCACCCAGAAGAGAGTGTCGAAGCCCAACAGACAGTGTTTCTCACAGCAGCAGACCTCAGGGATCTGGAAGTGCTGGTGCTTGCCAGCATAGTGAGCAGCTACCCACTGGCGGGGAACCGGAGCTGGGGGCCAGGCCCAGCCCTCCGCCGGCCGCCCTGGGCTAGAGCCACCCGGGGCCTAGCCCGGTGGCTGTGGCTTCACCAGAGAGCTTTTCAACACATTTAAGTTTTCTTCTGTTATCTGAGACCATAATGCCGTTCCCAGTCATAGTTAGCAAAAGCAAAATGAAAAATGAAGGAAAAAAGAAAATGCATTTGAAGAAATACATTGAGGAAAGTATTTGGGGGTGGGTATAATGACAATGTGTCCCACAATTCATCACTAAAGAAAAGGCTAATATCTGAGGAAAAAGCAAAAGGCAATACAATGCTATGGTGATAACCAAATTGCCTTCCCATTACCTCTTGCTGGTTTTGTAGTAATTGCTACATACAGGTGAGAAGCTAAATTGTTTTTTACGCCCTTCTAAACAGCCAGAATATTTTCACATTCAGTCAAGACCATAAGAAGAAAAGACAGAAAAAATACTCTGTCTTCTTTGATTCTGAATATGGCTTGGTAGTCTAAAAGAAAATGGGGTGGGAGAGGATAGAAACTGAAACAGCTCCACTTCAGAGGGCCGCGCATTGCAGTTTCTATCCAGTGCTTCAAGGGAGAGATGCACACGGCCACCCAGGGGTCCATTGCCACTCCTAACTGCAGAGCGCAATTGTATTAGGTACTTCATGCTTCAAAAAGCCAGGCATTTACCAAACGAATTGCATTTATGGCCAGAATATTAATGACTGTTATCATATTCGATGCATAATAACTCTCCGGTGAGTCATTTCACAGAAGTTGTCATTTACAAAAAAAATAAAAGTCAGTGAAAGGGAGGCTCATTTTCAAAGCTAGAATTTTTTCTGCTTTTATTTTAGCAAGCTTTATTTTGCCTCAGAATGCCTGCGTTGGTGAAGTTCAATGTCTGTGCTAGATTTGTTACAGGACTCACATAGACATGTAAAATTATCAGAGATGATCCTCTTACCCATGACTTTTAAGGGGTGTTTTATGGCCCCAGCTGCACTACTATCACAGAAAAGTACTTATTTAAAAATGTAGGTTGGGGGGATTTATGCCAACATTAACTATACACAATCTCTGGGGGTGGGACGTTAAGAACTACATTTTTAAAAACTTCTTCCCTAGGTGATTTTCATGCCTACTAGAATCTGAATATCACGAATTTAATAGAAAATATTTTTTAGAAACAAACTGATGAGCGAATCATAAAAATCAATATTAGAAGAATTAACTTACCACAACTTATCCATCTACAGTAGGTTTGCCTGATGGTCTATCTGAATGAAAAGAGGCATGTGCCAGTTACCCCTAGAGAGATGCTCAAAGGTGTGGTAAATTCATTAATTTAAAATTTACACAAGCATGCTGAGATGCATTTTCATTTATTGATCTTTTATAGTAAATATCAATGTTTTACACTGTATATTTTGCCTTTTGAGAGGTATGCCTGCCTGATATCTAACGCCATGTTTAAGTCTACAGGTGCCAAGAAAAAATAGAACAGAAGTGACAGAAGGACCAGAACTGAAATATCAGCCCAACTGCCTGTCATCTGCGAATACATACACCAGAAAGCCACCCAGACAAATTCAAAGGAATATGAATGAGTGAGTCTGGGATTTATATTCATGTTGCATAGCCAACTCTGTATGTTTGAATCACCTGGAGAGCTAAAAAAAAAAAAATCATTTGTTGGTTGTCTTATTGTTGAGTTTCGTAACTTATTTAGACTTTTTAGTATAAGACCTTTGTCAAAAATGCGATTTGCAAATATTTTCTTCCAATCTCGAGCTTATCTTTTCATGCATTTAAGTGTCTTTCATAGACCAAAAGTTTTCAAATTGGATAATCTCCAACTTATATATTTTTTTCTTTTATGTATCATGTTTATGGTATAATATCTAAAACACTTTTTGCTTAATCTGAGGTCACAAATATTTTCTCCTAAGTTTTCTTCTAGAATTTTTATAGTTTTATGTTTTACATTTATGTCTCTAAAACATTTTGAGTTAGCTTTTGTATAAGATGAGATATGAGATATGGTTTTGAGTTTTTTTGTTTTTCCTATGGAAGTACAATTGTATATAATGTGTTTCTTTTAACTTCAAATTTTCTCTTGTCTTTTGTTTTCAACTGTTTGATTATAATATGCTTAAGTATGTACTGTTGTTTATTTGGTTGGTATTTATCTGCTTGGCGTTCTTTGAACTTGAATCTGTGATTTAGTACCATTAATTTTGGAAAGTTGTCAACTATTATTTCTTCAGATATTTCTTCTGTCCATTTTTCCCTTTTCTCTTTCTGGCATTCCATTAATGCATATAAACTGGTTGACATTGTCCCATACTTTCTTAGATCTTCTGGTTTGTTTAGATTTTTTTCTTTTTATATTTTTTACTCTTTTGTTTTAGTTTAGGTAATTTCTATTGACATCTCTTCAAGTTTCCTGATTCTTTTCTTGGCTGTGTCTAGTCTGCTGATGAGTCCATACAAGGCAGTCTTCATCTCTATTATTGTGTTTTTCTTTTCTTCTTTTCTTTTTTTGCTTTTAGGCAAGGCAACCCTCAGTTGACCTCACAGATTGCAAGGACCTTGTCAGCTTACAATCCCTTATTTTTATTTTTTATGTCTATAGCACCTGGTCTTCCTCAGTGGTCTCCCATCTAAGTACTAACCAGGTATTATTGTGTTTTTAATTTCTATCATTTCTATCTTTATTCTTTCTTATAGTTTCCATATCTTGGTTAAAATTATCCATATAATCTTACACATTGTCTAACTTTTCCATTGAAGCTTTTTTCATATTAATTACAGTTATTTTAAATTCTCTGTTAGACAATTCCAACATCTCTATAATAGCCACATTTGATTCTGTTGATTGTTTTGTCTGTTGGGAGTGTGTGTGTGTGTGTGTGTGACATGCATAGGACAGAGAGACTAAGTTAAAGAGGTTTGAACTTGGAAATGGACACTCTTTTCTTCTGCTACACCTTTAGTATGAGGGTTTGTGTTAATCAAAGAGTCAGCTTAGGCTTCAGGTTTGTTGCTTTGTTTACTCTCAGTGTGTGCCAGGCTTCAAATTCTCCTAATGATATCTTATGTTTAGATTGGGGACTGATTGGCCAGTGGGTTTCTCATTATCTGCTCTACCCTCAGCTTTAGGTCTTCCCTTTATACTGTACTACAGAGAGGGTCTGAATATTGCAGCTCTCCCACCAGCAGTTCACTGTTTTTTTTTTTTTACTCAGTGCTTGTTAACATGGTGGAAGGAATGGGTCAGAAGTGGCATTCTCTGATGTTTTGTTTGTTTGTTTGTTTTAATGCGTACAGCACCTGGTATTCCAAGGTGGTCTCCCATCCAAGTACTAACCAGGCCCGACCCTGCTTAGCTTCCAAGATCAGGCACATTTAGGGTAGCATGGCCAAATTCATGTTCTGTTTAAATCTTAGTCTTAGATAGGTAGTTTCCCTGGGTTTGAGGAATATCGCCTTTAAAATCCTCTTGCTATCCTCTGTCTGTAGTTCTGGGCCGGACATATACAGTAGTCGCTAGGTAGCCACAGAGGATTAGTTTCAGGAACCCCTGTAGATACCATCTAAGGATGGTCAAATCCCTTATATAAAATGTCCTAGTACAAGGCTTAGTACTCCTGCTCCTCCCTCAGGAGTAGAAGGGTTTTTTTTCTTTCCTTCCTGCAACTAAAAAGAGTTTTCTCATTACCTTAGCAGCAATAATATTTATCGCCCTCACCAAACTGCATATGTTAAGGCTTCATTCCATAGAGGAGATAGGAGAGATACAGGAGAAAGATGGAGGCAGAGTTTTGTGCCCCTTGCATGGCACCTGCTCTTACCATGATCTACCTCATGAAGAAATCATTCTCAGGATTCTCCCTAGTCTTTCTGGTGAATGCCTGTGATTTGTAGAGTTGTGTAGAGAAAAACTTTCAAGAGAGTGTAAACTGCAACCCTCTCCCGTGTCTGTGGACCTCAGAGTCCTCCAGCTGTCCCTGTAGCCCATTCTTGCCTTTGCCAATTCAACTATTCTAGCCGAATTTTTTTACTGGTATCTAGCTGATCTAGCCAGGTAAGCAAACTCTCATGTTCCATCTCTGTCCATATTTCAGATTAGTTTTTGACCCTGCAACATTAGGACTCTGATGAGTTCAAGGTAATGAGCTTGCAAATTGCCTGGCTTTTCTTGTTCTTATTAAGCATAAGAGTAACAGTCTTTGTAGTCTCTAGATCCCCAAGCCCATAATTTCACTTTTGACTTTTCGGTAATGTTATTTAAAATACACTTTTTTCACTCATAAGAAGCATGTATTTAGGTTTTGTGTTTTTAATGCAATTAATCTTTATTATTTACTTGAAATGTTAATCCATTTACATTTAATGTAATTACTGATATAACTGATTTTATAGCTATAATATTTTCATTTGTTTCTGCTTATCACATGTTTTTTATTTCTTTGTTTTCTTCTTTCTGCCCTTTCAGATCAATCACTTTTTTTATTATTTCAGTTTTCCTCTTTTAAACATTAGATATGTATTAAAACACAATTTTGTTATTATTTTAATGATTAACTTAGAGTTATAGTGTACATTTTTTACTTGCTATAGCTAACTCAAATAATTTTCACTTTCACAATTCTGCTTTAGAACATTTTCACACCTTTAATACCCCATTACCATTTTCATTATTGTTCTCATGCATTTAGTTCTAATTATATTTTAAACTGTGTAAACATTACAGTTATTTATAATAGTCAATATTTATTTATATTTCCTGCATATTTACTCTTCGTAGTATTCTCCATTTTATCCTGTATTTCTGCTCATTTTCCTTTTGTTAGAAAATTGACTTTTCTTATTCTTTTAAATATACTCATATTAACAAAGATTTCGCTCAGTATTTGTCAGAAAATGTTGTTACTTTACTTCCATTTCTGAAGGATATTTTGCTAGGTATGTAATTCGAAGCTGGCAGTTAATTCTTTTAGCACTTTAAAGAGCTTTTTCCCTTTTTTTTTCTGGCTTCCATTGTTTCTGTTCAGAAATTAGCTCTTAAGCTTGTCAATTCTTAAAGTTAATTTATCTTTTAAGTTCTGGCAAGTTTTAAAATTTCTCTTTACCTTTGTTTTTCCAGAATTTGACTATGATGTGTCTGGGTTTCTTTTTTCAAATTCTGCTAGACATTTTTGCTAAGCTTCTGAAATCTCTGAGTTGATTTTTATCAATTTAGGGCAATTCTTGGATAATATACCTAAGAAAATTACTACCACTCCATTCTTACTCTTTTCTATTCTGGGACTCCAGTTATATGTACATTGGACCTTTTGAGTATGTATACCTATTTTTATGTTATATCTGAGTTTTTCTCCATTTTATTCCCTCTCTTTGATTCCATTTGGATATTTCTATTGAGCTATTTTATTCACTGATCCTAGGTTCTTCTATGTCTAATCTGCTGTTATTAGATTTTCTAGTTCTAGTTCTAAAATATCCATTAGATTTTCTTTTTAAAGTTATAACATTCTAGTGAAATTCTCCATCCTTTCATCTATTTTATCTATCTTTTCTCTCATTTTTCTTGAAAATATTAATCATAGTTAATTTATATTCTCATCTGTTAACTCTAGCACCTGATCTTCTATTGTCTGTTTTGTTTTATTTTTTAGATTATCCATTATATGATCTTACCTCTTCACATGTTTCGTACTTTTTCTCATATGTCACAAAGTATGTATGAAGGAAACATAGAGTCCCCAGATGATGTTATATTCCACCACAATGGGGATTTCCTTTCCTTTGTTAGATAAGGTAAGGGACTTCTCACCTGAATTCATTTAGGCATTGAGATGGGTTCTCTTGGGATTTCATTTTTGCTAAAATTCAGTCTACTGAATTTTTTTTTTGCCAGTATTACTAGGATACGGTCCTCAAGGGTTCTTATTTTAGAGCCTGGTTAGTTTTCACAAGACGACATGAGTTCTGTTCTTCAGAGTTTTTCAGTTTCGCTCTTCGGCCTCCTGACATAGCTTCAAATTTCTCATATGTTTGAGGGGAACACCAGCAGTGTGTTTGAGGCTGCTCCACTCACTAGACCTGACTACCAGAATTTCTGATAGTCTTTCCCAACAGCAGCCTTTTTCCAGGGTCAAACCTGGGTTTTTAGCCTCTACCCTGTTCCCTCTTCTCCTTCTGCTCAGAGGTATCCAGGTAAAAAGAGGATATGGATCCTCACTATCAACTCAGTACTTCCTCTAGGGATTTCATCTCTTTCCTATTTTAATTTCAAAATCGCCTTGGTTGATCTTTGTTTCTTAAACACGGCAAGAAATTTCACCTTACCTGCCAGTTTTTTTTCCTTAGTTCTTGATCCCTCTTGCAACTTCAAATTTTAACAAATGTCTTTTGGTCAGAAAACTGACCAAGTGGTTGGGGCTTCTAAAATTGCCAATTTAAAAAATATTTATTGGTTTCTCTATTCCCCAGTATCAGTCTGATAACTGGGTCAAGCTGTATTTATAAGCCTGCATTTAAAATTGGCAAGTACCCTAGGGAAAAACTGATAGCTAATTGTCCACTTACATCTAAATTATTCTCCCCATCTCTGGAATTTTAGTCCAAGTAGTTTCTTAGATTTCCACATTTCTATGATACTTTTTAAAATATGATTTTATTACTTGTCTGGCTTTTTTAAAAGTTATTGTCCATAGGAGCAAAACTTACTACATCCTGTCATGGCCTACCATGAACTACTACATCCTGTTTGAAAACGGAAGACACTTTACTTTTTCTTTAGGACATAAATATATGATTGGCCCTTCAGAAAAGCTATAGTAAATGAGAATATCCACAAGATTCACCTTTATGTATACATTTTCTTACCTTTCAATAAATATCTTTATTTGCAAACTACTTAAGTATGTTTGCCCAGTGTTCAGTTAAACATGATTTTTATGTGATCATGCTAACCAATGAATATGGAAGCATTCAATGACTGCTTGAAAACTGCAAGTGTTAGAAATGTTGATACTGATGCTGAAAGTGGAAGGTAGGCAGTGGTCACCTATGAGAACTTGTTTCTGAACTGTTTTATTTATTTTTTTTGCTCAATTCTTCTATAGGGTTGTCTTATTATTTAGTTATAAAAATTATTTATATATTCTGGATAAGTCCTTTATCTGATATATATTTTGTGAATATCATCTCCAAGTATGTGGGTTGTCTTTTCATTGTACTAATGGTGTCTTTTGAAAAGCAGAAGTTTTGAATTTTGATGCAGTACGATTTACCAATTTTTTAATGTATCTTACTTTACATGTGTATGAAATTTTTGCCTAACCCAAGGTCACAAAATTTTTCTCTAGTGTTTCTATGTTTCCTGATAAAAGTTTTATGGTTAGAGCTCTTACATTTAGGTTTATGATTCATTTTTAGTTAATTTTTATGTGTTCGGTACAAGTTATGAGTCAAAGTTTATATATAAACACATATATATGGCATATAGATATCCATTTCTTCATGTACCACACATTGAAAAAACTTTCCTTTCTCCACTGCATTGCCTGATGCCTTTGTCAAAAGTCATATCGATTTGTTTCTGGACTCTCTATTCTTCTCTGTTGATCTGTATTTCTATTCTCGTGCCAATACCATTGTATTAATGCTTAATATTTTGAAATGAAGGTTATGTCTATAAGTTAACTTTAAATGTATTTCACAAACTTTGAAATCAATAGTTATTGAGGTACAAAATCTTAAGGCAAAAATTTAAATTATTGAAGTAACATTTTAAATATGGCTAAATTTAAATCTCTGATAACCCATAAACAAATGCTAACAAAACAGAAAAGAGGCTTTTAAGATAAAAATAAAGCTCTATGATTATACAGAACTTCAGAGACTCTGAAGAAAAAAAGAAGTTATTAAAATTGTGAAAAGGAGGCATTTACCAGATTTACCAGAGTTGGCCACATTAGTTGCACAGGAGATTATTGGGGACATTTTTTAAAGTATCGATACCTGATCCCCAACCCCAAAGATATGGAATATTTTAAAAACAGGTCTAGATTTGAGAACCACATAACAATCCAATGGATATTCCAAATATAAATAATCAAACATGCTTAATCATTGTGAAAAGAGCATAAGAAAACAAATATGTAATACAAATGTGAGGACTGCAATGTAAGATATTTGAGAATGAGCCAAATATCAGAGAAATTCACTATTTTTTTAATAATTATTAATGTCTGTAGAATGGCACACATTTACACAGACACGGGTATTTGATATTAAAAGGTCTGACTTCCACCTCAGAGAATTTATTATGTATTAATAACTATCATTTTTTAAGTAGCTCAGGTTGAGTTACCCCAGGAGAAGCCCCCGAGACAATGATTCAATGCAGTTATTTTATTGGAAAACAACAATACGGGAGTAGAGAAATGATAAAGGAAAGGGAAGGCAGCCAATAAAGAATGTGTTATTGAGCTAGCTCCACAGTGATTGGTTAGAGCTTGATCCTATGGTAAAACTCTGGAACGGATGCAAAACACAGAGGTATCCTGAGGGGGTAGAGAATCAGGGTACCAACACCCAAGAGTCACTCAGGGGCTTCTGGGATAGAAGTATTATTTCCAAGGGAAGTCAGTCCTTCCAAATCTTTAGAAATAGCCTTCAGGCAAAGAGCAGCATATATTGGCAGTTAGAAGTCCACCAGAGTACACACAATTGATAAAGTCTGGGGGAAAAAAAGAAGCACAATTAGATTCTGCTGCAGTGTGCTAGGGGACTTTGAGATTGCCTTTAATACATTATTTATAATCTTTACAAACACTACAAGAAGGTTTTTTTTTTCTATCTTCACTTTAAAGAGAAAAAAAACAAGACACATTTGATAAATGATTATTGTATGCCTTTTATGTACTAGGCACTGTTCTAGACGTTTGGAATAGAGTAATGAACAAAACAGACTAGATATATGCCCACATGGAGTTTATAAGGCTACCATGTAAACCAATACAGCTTCAGACATAGATAAGAGCTGAGAAGAAAACCAAAGCAAAATAAAGGAATCGAGAATGACAAGGAGTATCTTTTTAGATAACTAGTGTTGGAAAGCCTGTTCATAAGAGATGAAATTGAGAATAGAATCAAATGCATTGAAGAAACCAGCCACATGAAAAATTCCAGGCAGAGGAAACAGCAGGTCCACAGCCCCAAGGTGGACCTGTGCTTGGTGTATATAAAGAACAAGGAAGCCTGAGTGGCTGGAGTAAAATGATGGAGAAGGGAGATAGTCAGGACTGTGGTAAAAGGGTAGATCCTCAGGCCATAGTGAGGACTTCACATTTAACTTTAGATTTAATCCTAAGTGTGGTAAGGGTAGAAAAAGGAAGATAAGTTAGGAGTCCATTGCACTAATTCAGGAACGATGATGGTATTAAATGACTCTGCCGAGAAGATAGAATCCACAATTCAAATGCGGGTCTGTCTTCCTTTCAAGCTGATGATCTTTGCATTCTATTATACTGCCTCCTCTTTACAGAGTAACATTTTCATTTCTCTAGAGCTCTTTTAAATGTGTGCAATCAGTGGTGACTCTTTGCCAAAATAGAAAAAGAGAAACAAGGGAAATCCCCCCAAATTAATAAATTAAAAAGAAATTCCATTGACAGCCTGAATTTAATAAGCTATGGCTGCCTTATTTTTTCAAACTCTGCAAAATATGAACATTTTATGAATAGTAAATCCCTCTGCAGCACTAGTACTTCACAGTGTCTTTGACTGCCAACCCTCAGCACCATCTCGTGAGATGCCCAGACTCACCGAAATCACCAATTGCGGTTTTTCTGCCTGCTGTGTGCTGCAAGTTGAAAAGAACCTGGTCATTTGTTTCCTCCACAAGCCTGAGATATTTCATGAATTCGCATTTATTTCAAGGATACTTTCCTTCCTTGTGGGGAGACTTTCAAGTCTCAAAGGTCAGCAGAAAGCCTTAGAATACACAACTTTTTTCATCTTGCTAACAGCAGGGAAAGAGTAAAAAGACAGAACATAACAGTAAGAAGACATAAATAATGAAAGGAATGGCAACGTATTTGCATTTGTGTTTTTCAGGCAAAGAAAGAAAACAAAAATAGCCCTAACACAGCAATAATTGCCTTGTTAGCATTCTGGAACCTTGCTGGGTTTGTCATGCTGCAGGAATATTGATGAGAATGACTATGAGGGACAAGATCATGACACTTCACAAACTGCAGACTGGCTTTTACAGACTTCCTGAGTCAGTCCTCACCAACACTAGCCTTCTGGAAGCTCCATTCACGTATTAGTATTAGGCAGGTGACTATTTCTCCTTCTTCTCTCAGAGATGCAATCATCTTCTGTTGCCAAAGTCAATAGTAAATCCCTCTGCCATTATCAAAACACTTGAAGAACACTGGTGAGTGGGTCCTGGATAACAATTCACAAAGTAAATACACAGCTTGTCCTTGGGCATCCTAGGGTAGATGAAGATAAAAGGGGCAGTAGAGCAGAGCCAAACTGCCTGGGTTAGAATCCCAGCTCCTCTTGATAGTTATGTGAGCAAATTGCTCAACCTTCAATGTCTCAGTTTCCTGATCTGAAAAATGGGGATGATGATAATAGTATTTACCTTAGGATTTTTGTGAGTTAATATAGAAAATAATTCTGGCATGTCGCTTCTCATGATAATGCATATTCACACACATCCTTATTCACTCCTATCCTCCCAGCCTAGCCCATGTCCCCAGAATTCTACTGGCCACATATCCCAGGATTGAGCTGAAGAAATAGAGCATCCAGGAGATTCCTGGAACCTGTCCTGGAAGCCTCAGCCAGGCTTTCAGGGTCCAGAATCATTGTTCCCAGATGGCATCGATCCATTGTTAGAACGAGGATGGATTAGAATTGTCCCTGGGAATTCCTAGCCAGCTAACAATAACCATTCAATAGTGCTTCTCTGTTACATTGAATTATTTGGACCCCAATTACTTCATTAAAGAAAGGTTTTGAAGTTATATGTAAATAAAGCACTTAGAACATAAAGTAGCACTGCATATACAACCATTGAGTATTGTTGTTGCTGTTAGTGTTCTGAGAAAAAGAGAATTTAAAGGCTAATGGTCACCACTTCTATATGTCCATTTTAGTAACAATAAAAGAAAACAATGAAACAAGTTATTTTGTAATATTAAAAATAAAAAGGACATTCTTGATCTATAAAATAAAATGACAAGAGATGACTGCATAAATGTTCACATTTTAACTGGTTTTGTCATGTAGAGAAAGGAGAAATAATTGCAGTTTGGAAGAGAATTTGTATAAAGCTCATCTTAACTGAAATGTACATCTTATAAAAAAGTGAATTTTTAAAATGATAGTCTTTGCATCATATTCACCTCCTCTGAGCCCAATAAGATAATGACAGTCTCTTCAAGAGTATTAGTGGAGTTGTCTTTTTTTTTTCTTGCTACAAATTTTTTCATCACATTCTTGTGGTAGAGCTTTTTAACACTAAGTATCTAAGAAGTTAGCAGGATGCGGGGGAGCAGGGAAGGAATATTGGAGAGGGAGTGCCTGTCAGTCTCCCAAGTGTTCTCTTTCTGCTCCTTGAATGCAGAGACCTCATCTCTCCAACTTGACTGTCCTCACATGTAACTGAAGGTGCTATGACCCACCCATGGAGTTCCTGTAGGTTAAATATTCTACTGTTTGGTACTCAAAAGCTATCACCTGCTGCCTTCCTCAGATTCATAAATTATACTTAGAAAATGAAGCGTCCCTGGCACAGAAGACCAGAGTCCTCATATACTTATAGTGAATAGTAATCCCATCAAGGCCAGGTAAGAGGTGGGATCCATGCCTCCTAAACCCAAAGAAAAGAGTGATTTCCAAGAGTGTAGAAAGGAGTAACATACTCAGTAAAGCCTGAATGACATTAACTGTATGGCTTCATGTAATCAAAGATGGGGAGGTGTTTGCCCATCTGAATTCAGGTCTCTTTGTTCTGGTTTAGAGTCAATAAGTAGAATTTTTCAGTGTTTGTTGGATGATTGGTCTTTTAAATCAAAACCGTGTTTTTCATTTTTTTAATCCTCATTACCATAAGCCAATATTAAGTAACTTTTCATTCTGACTTTTCCTGTCATTCATGATGGCAGCCTTTTCATTACTTATATATCGCCAACCACACACACATTTGCTTATGCATTTAAATATTTTTAAGCATAAATTTGTTTTATATATTCACACTCGTACTCTTGGTATGCAGTCCAAATCTCAAGAAACAGCAGTTCAGGTTAAAATTTCAGGTGCTTATGAAAAGAGAAAACTAGCTCTGAAGAGAAGTCAGAGAAAAAAATAATGGGCTTTGTTTTCTAGTGAAGGCTTCAACACTTAGCCTAAACTATCTAAATTTTTGAAAGTTAAAATCTGTATTTCTGAAACTTTGGTATTCAACTCCAAATAGAGACTACAAGTTTTATATATACACATATTTAAATGTTTATATTTATTTCAGAATTAAAATTAAAGTAAAATAATTTAAAATATTTTCTGAAAAGTTTTCTAAGGAGAAACTATTTTATTAATTTCATTTTAATAATAAAACAAATTTTTAAATAATTTATATAGTCTAGAGGAAGATACTATTAACAATCTTTCACAACGGTGTTTTGGGTATGTGTGCATATAAAATGCCAGAATAACATAGAGCTTAAGAGCATGCGTTTTAGAGGCAGGACCTGAGTTCAAATTTTGACTCCGCCACTTAACTTACTTAACTTGGGTAAATTATTTAACCTTCTTTGTTCCTCAGTCTCCTCATTGACAAAACGGATAAAATAGTGTATCTACCATACAGTATTGTTATGAAAACTAAATTCAACAAATGTGGAAGAATACCTAGCAAAAACAAGTACCTGATAAATACCACCTATTGTTATAAGAGGCTCAATGATGAAAAGGTATCCTAATTTCAATTACTTGAATAGGCCCGAGAAGTGCATTCATAGTTCTACTTATTTCAGTTCAATAAAATAAACCTTAGACCCTATTTGTATTTAAGTTCCTCTTTGTTTTCTAGTTAGACCGAACACAAACATACCTGAAAAGATGTTCGACCTTACTAATATTTGAGCAACCTGAAATGGTAAAATTCCCTGTTCACCCTTCAGATTAGCAAAGTTAAAAGGAATGCTAACTCTCACTGCTGGTGTGGGGTGCACTGTGAGAAAAAGGGTCCTCTTCAACTGTTGCCAGGAGTCTAAATTAGCACAGACCTCCCATAAGGCAATTTGGTAGTATACATCCAAACCCTTAAAATGTGTATTCTTTTTGATCTAGAAATTTAACGTCCAGAAATTAACCCTAAGGAAGCCTTAGACAAATGAGCAGAGGTGAATAAACAGAATGATGGCTGCAGCATTATTTATAACAGCTTTAAATTAGAAGCTACTTAAAAATGGGTACAAGTTAATGATATTGCGCCATGTCCATAAAATAGAATTCAATAGGATCAATCATGAAGATACTTTTGATATAGAGAGATGATCAAGTGAAAATACCGTTATTATAGTATAATTCAATTTCTTGTAATTGCATATATGAGTGTGCATAGAAAAAGTCTGAAAGGCTATACACCAAAATATTACCAGTTGTAATCTCTGAATGATAGAATTATAGGTGATTTATTTTATGCCTTTCAGTAAACTATTGGTGTTTTACAAAGAAAATACATTACTTTCGTAATCATAGAAACACCCATGAAACTGGTTAGTATAAGATTAATCCATAGAAACCTCTAAATCTACGGAAAAAACATTATGGTGTCAAACTATTAAACAACGGAGAGGCATTTGAAAATATGGCTTTATATGTTCTTTAGCTTTTTTATTCCCCAAGCCAAATGGTCTTTCATAAGGGCAGAATAACCTGATAGAATTCAAATCAAGGAGGCTCTTTGGACCTGTACCTAGAATAGAATTGTGACTTTTTGTTTTATCTCCACTATACTATCTGTAGCCTCAGGGCACTTTAAGTTAATGCTTCTTCAATCTGGCTGATAGGTATAATTTGAAATTCATTGAATTGTTGACATGGTTGACCTGGGCCAGTGTGATGATTCAAGGTTAACAAGTCTAAAAGGAAAAATGAAAAAGAAGTTCTCTGGTATACATGAAAGGCAATCATAGAAGAGCTAGCTATTCCAGATCAGTGGAGTTAATGAAAAGCTATCTGTCTTCTGTCAGTAATACCAAAATTCTAAAAATCCATATATTTAACCAGACCTAAATAATGGTTAAAATTGAGAGGGCAGGAAGTTTTACAAAAGGAGATTGACAGCCAAAAATCAGTGATCCAAATTTTATGCTTGGTAAGGAAGGGTCGTCAGGGGTAGGTAAGTCAATAAAATAGCACTTTTTTTTTTGTAACCTAAAAAAAGTATTAAGCTTCTATTAGTTAATATAGGACCCTAAAAATAAAAAATAAAAACATTATCTGAGAGTGTCAGAATCAAAAAGCACATTAGAAATTTTCTGTGAGTAGACTATCGCTTTAAAAAAGCCATATATAATCCCTCATATATTATTGTATATTGTTTATAAATATTGCATATTTGAATCATGATGGCCAGGAATGCCCTTTCCAGAAAATATTCCAATAGAAATTTATGTGAATCACAGATATTTGATAAGACCAATTTGATAAGGCAAGTTGAATGTTTTAACAGAATCGTTCCAGTGGTGATGTTTATATGTGAGGGGGGAAGCAAATGAAAGTGAGTCGAAGAGGGAGACATTTAGTAAGTAGAGGAGAGATAAAGACAGGAAAGATAAATTAACCTAGGAGTTAAAAGTCTTGAGTTCTCCAATCTCTGTGGGTAAATCTACAGATCTTGGACTCTCATCGATCATTATAAATAAAAGATGTGAACTATAGATGTCTAAAGGTCTTTATCACTCTAGTGTTTCCTTAGTCTCTGCCTGCCTCTCTGTGGCCTGCCATGTTATTTGAGGTGGCAAACTACAAAATGGCAAATTTCAGTCAGAGGCTGCACAAATAGGCCATTCATGAAAATGCATTTCTCTTCAGGAGATCACTAACATCCCCACACTAACGTGACACAGACAGGGACCAATGTAGGAGATTTAAGTAAACAAATGAAATGCAAGTGACCAAGCAGCTGTAAAGAACTCTGTCACCCACTCATTGAAGAAAACCTATTCCAGAGAGTAATAACCATAAAGGTTTAGCAGTTTATAGCTTAGATCACAGATACTACCAGTTTTAGACAATCAGTAATTTAAGTTGTTGAGATTAGGTAATATGCCAGTTTGTTCTTCCTAATGGCATTTCTTTAAATCATGTTTCATCTTTTCTAAGTTTAATCAGTACTATTACTGAACTCAAAGAGTTCATTCTGCTTTCACATGTCAAAGCCAAAAGAGGCATGGACAGGAGTTTTCAGCAAAGAAAGTAGAGATTTATTTAAAGTGAGCTAGCGCTCAAAGACCTGGCTCCCCACTGGTCTCTAGGGGATAGGTTATATAGGGGAAAACTCATTAGTAGCTAAAAGTGTTGGGGTCATGGGCTCTACTGATTGGTTGGGGCTACGGTCGGAGGCACTTGATCATTGCATCAGGTCTTGATGTCAGTCATGGCCTCGTTCTGTCTGGTTTCAAGAGGATGCTAGTAGGATCATTCCGCTTTCATGGGTGTGGAGCTGCAAGGTGTTATATTTAGTTTGACTGAAACTCTGTTTCTATGGTCAATAGACCTGGGGCCTCACTTCCAAGACTGTTTAATACTGACCAAAGGCCTTAATGATTAAGAGAATGGTCCTGCAGTGTGCAGAAGGATAAGGAAAGCAAAGAAGCAAGTAAGCCCAAGGCCAGTTTGAATCAAGGAGGAAGAGAAAAAGTCACTTTAAAGAAGTGAAGATTTGCATAGTTACAATATTCAAACAATAAAGGGCTACATTTTAATTTTTTTAAAGGCATTCTTGAGCACTGAAGTATAGACTTCGGTATCTGTCGGTTACTTTTCATGCATGGAGTAATTTGAAAAGAGAAATCTGTTCTACTCTAAAGAGAGAGAGAATCTTCCACCAGATGTCTCTTAACCAAACTTCATGAATATTGTCTAAGCAAAATTAAGTAGCCACTAAAGGATAAATCTTTTAAATGCAACCTTAACACATACTGAACAACATATTGCCATGAATGAGAAAAATGGCAGGAGTTTGACAGATTTTGTGTCAGACATGACTCCTTGACTCCTTTTATTTCCTCACTCTGCTCACTCACGCCCTCTCTGTCTCTCTCTCTCTTTTCCGCCCCTCCATCCGTCCCTCCCTCTTTTTTTCCTTCCTTCCTTCCTTTACTTTTTTCCTTTAAGCAAAATCTGCTGTTAAGTTTCAGGACACTTATAAAGGAATATTTTTATTGATGATTTATATATTCTGCAGAATATATAAGCCTGAGGAATTAAATTAATAGGGTGCATATTTTTAACATATGATAAAGAACCAATTTGATCGATGAAATAATTTTTATAATTGCAGATAATTGTTTTAAATGTTGACCATTTTAAATTTCTATAAGCCCTTTAATGCCTTACTCCAGAAAGATTTCATGAAAATGAACAGAAAGAAAGAATAATAACTAGATCAAAATGAGTTCATTGCAATTGCAGAGTGATGATTGTTATAAATAGGAATGTACCCAGCCAGTGAGAAAGATCTAGTGAAGCTTGTCACAGGTGGATGCTAAGTGCCATTTCCTTCACATCATTACAGATGAGCTGCAAGAAATAGAAGAAATAAAGAAAATACATTAATTTTATCTTTGAATGATATAGGACTAAGCACCATCATAAAAGCCACACACATACGAGGAAAATACAGAGAAATCCTCAAATGTACTGAATGATTTATCTTGGTGATTGTAGTTGCCTGAGAAATATTGTGCAGTGACAGGGGTAAGTTTTTGAGCCAAAACAACACATGACTACCTCCAATGCTTAAAAATTTTCAATGACTCCTCATTTTTTACCACAGCAAATCCTCAACCACTCCTTAGTGTACACTCTACCAGAGTTTCTAGTGGACTCTGTTTCCTCTCTGTCCATAAGCTCACCAGGCTCAACATTGCCTCTGAGCCTTCAGTCTAGTTGACTTCCCACACCCTACCTCTTCCCACCACCACTCCGATTTCACCCATTCAGACCAGCGTCCTCCCTTCTCATTTATACCTAACACTTCCCACTTCCTCTTGGAAGCTTCATAGTCATTTCATCCTGCATTGATCACCATAGTCTCTGGACTAAAAAACACTTAATATACTCTCTTGTCTTATTTATTTATTTGTTCATTCATTCATTCATTCATTCATTCATTTAATTTTTTTTCTGTGAGTCTAATCTCTCCAACTATAGTCTCCAACTATAGCTTGTCTTTAAAGGTAGAGATTAAAAATCTCCTGTTTATTTTTTTTATTGAATCAAGTTGACTCTACAAGGATAAGCATGTGGGTTGATCGTTGCCAGGTAACTTTAATAATAAAGTATGAGTGTTTTATCTCTTTCACATCATCAATTGTTTGGCATTTTAATGATCAATTTTCATAATCATTTAATCAACAAACCTTTATTAAGCCCCTTCTAGGTTCCACACACTCTGCTTTTAGACTGAGATACAGAATTAATATGACTTAGTCTCATAACTTAATAGATAACAATCCTGGACATTTACATGAATAGCATTTATAGTTTATGAAACAATTTAACATATTTTATTGAATTTAATACAGTAATTATCACTGACATTGAATGGAAGCTAATATACTAATTGCTCTCCAGAAATCACTCTCCTATCAATTCCATTGCCATCATGGGGCCCATTTCTACTCAGCATCTCATATCATCACCTATGGCTTACAGAGGAGGGATATAACTAAGTTTTTCATCAACGCTTTTCCCCTTTCATTTATGCATTCTTTGTGTCATTGATAGATAGAGGATCTTCTGGGCCCTCCCTCAAGAATATAGTGGGCTGGTGGGTTTTCCTGAATTACACGGCATAACCACTCTAGCAAGTCCAGTTAACTTAGCTTTTTGATACCATCTCTATTTCCATGGTAAAAATGGCATTTTTTACTTAATGTTGTCTTCCTCCATGCTTCTAAGATAGTGTCAAAGGCAGCATCAACTCTGTCTCCTAAAGTACATTCAGGGTGCTAATCCTGTACTACTCAAAAGTGCTCCTGTATAATAAACTCTCCCTTATCTGCCTTTTTGTTCTTCCCTGCTTGATCTAGCATTCTCTGGATTCAGTTCATTACATGTTCCCTCAATTCCTGCTGGCGCATGTTAACTAGGACCTGTAGCTCCTCAGAATGTAGCCCTTTTCCTCTCTTATCAATCCCAGCACTTTTCATAGCTGGGCTGAGTGGAGACTCAGCCCTAGCTACTGACCCGTAGGCTAAGCAGGGAACTGAAGACAAGGCAGAGACTATGCATCATCTTAAAGCAAGTGGAGAGAACGACTTTAACAGAGCAAATAGGACTACTTTTTCAGACCCAGAGGGTTAGAGAGAATCTGGGGATATAAGATCTTTGAGAGTTATCAACCCAAGTTTCTCTATGTCATATCTCAGGGTTCCACTTCTCCAAATACAGCTATCTTTGGCATAGAAAATTTGCCAAATTTTAGAACTCAACCTCTTCTATAATTCTGCTACTTTTATAATTAAGTTCTGAAACATGATCCTCAGCTTTCTGGAGTTGAGAGTTTCTTTACATACTGCCAAGGAGGAAACTTCTGGCTTTTACACTCACTTTTTAATTGGTGATTAAACATCCTCAGTTTTCATTATCATTTTCAATATATTGATTACCTCTAGCTATAGTCATCCAATCCCATAGTCATTATAATTACTATTTCTCCCTTGCTCTGTTACTACATTAAAAACATCCCCCCCCCAAAAAAAAAATTACTGGTGTAAAACAACAATATTTGTATATTTACAGATTTTGTGGGACAGAAATTTTGACATAGCACAATAGGGAGGAATTATTTTTCTCTTTTTCATGATGTCTGGGATATAAGCTGGGAAGACTTGAATATCTTGAAGTTACTCAAAGGGCTGAAAACTGAATATATCTGAAGGAATAGTTCCTAATTGGGGGTGATTTTTATCCCCAGGGAACATAGCAATGCTGGAGACATTTTTTGTTTGTCACAACTCTAGTAGAGAGAAGCCAGAGATACTGCAAAACATCCTGCAATGCTCTAAAGACAGCATGCCCCATATCTCTTCTATTCCTAAGATATTGCAACTCTCAGTGCATTTTCTTCTACCAGTATCACATTCCAGTTCCCCACCAATGAAATGTTAATATTTGCATTCCTATAGCATGTCAGGATCTACTCATCTTCCATCTACTACCAGTGATGGAGTTCTCCTTGCTATTCAGTAGGGAGAAGGTGGTTATCTACCTCCAAAATTTCATTTTGGAGTCTACTTCTCAGTATCACTTCTTTCCCAACTTTCTAGTCCCAACTTTCACAGATCAGTGTTCCAAGAAAACAGTCACTGAAATTATGAGATTTGCATATGATAGATTGTGCGGGGGGCATGCTTTCAGGAACACACCTCTGAGAGTATAAGGTAGGAAGGACAGGGCGGAGGGAAAAGTTAACTGTAATGAAATTGCAACACCCTCAGCAGGTCTTACAGAGAGCTCAGAAGATGGGGTGACCCTTTAGAGATGCCTGTAATAGACACAAGAGGTTCAGGCTTTTGTCTCCCTGCATTGGCCAGTTATTGAATGCAGGCTGCTACCTCGGGTGGGGCATAACCTTGGGCAAGACAGTTTCATTAGACTGAGGGCAATTCCCAAAATTAAGACATGGTTATGAGCATTCAGCAGATAATACTCCTGCCAGCTGGAAGAATGAATGCCTAAAAAGGAATCTCGTTGGTCAAATATTATATTTGACCAAAGAAAAGCTTTTATGATCCACATTTAATTTACTAGGGAAGAAAATTATCATTTGCCCTTAGTGAGTGCCCTATAATTGTCATTTGGTTTACTTTCAAGTCAAATTGTTCAAGATGTGCCGCTTAAGCTATCATATAATGGCTCATTTTTGGAGGAATACAGCCAACAGCTTATAGCTTGGATGCAAATAATTCTAGTTGCAGACCACATGATTCAAATATTTTAAGCAATCCACTGGGGGGGGCGGCGATGCGGTGGATTATCCACCTTTTTCTTTTCAGTGAATAGTTGACCCTTAGCCCACAAGATATTTCATTCTTCACCTCTGAAAGAGGTTCAAGTTTGTGCAGTTCACTGGAGCTCAGCTTGCAAAATAACTACATGGGCCGTGTGTCACATTTCTTTCAATACAGGAGAAAACAAAATTGTTAGTAAAATTCCCAAACTGTCTATTATTGTTAATTAACCCTTATCAAGGTAAAATAAAACCTACAGTCGATTTTTTTTTCCCCCAACGAAGACTTCTAAATGCCACCTCAGTAGAAAATGCAACCCTATGGACAGATTTTTGGAATTCTTGTGGACTTTTTCATTGGAAATAGCAATGTTAGTGTATAACACACCACTAAAATTCAAGCAATTGAAGGTAGTGAAAACAAAGGAAACTACTTCTCAGTAGCAGGGCCAAGACTAGGGTGAGGCAAATGAAGCACTTAGAAGCATTAGCTCTTAGGTGCCGACTCTGCTCTTGCATGACCCTGAGAACGAGTACCTCCTAAAATTCTGCACCCAGGCCTCTCCTAACCCCAGCCCTGCTCAATAGGACATCTGAACGGGAATCAAATATGAGGTAGGCGGAACAGACTTGTGTCTACGTAGAGTATGCATTTATCAATTTGTGCTAAGTGCCTGCCATTCTTATAAGTCCTTTTCAGTGGTTCTTTACTCCCAAAGTTGCCCCACTTTGTACCATGGGTTCTAGCTAATCTGGTCATACATAATTTGACCAGACATTGACATCTGATCTAGAGACAGTTATCTATGACCTGCGCCTTTGAGGTGGTCTGCCTTGAGACTTCTGCCCTATAGGGGCATTTCATACCAGATGGTAACAGTTTGAATCAGTCTAATCATCTTTTGGAGAATTTGAATGGGATTTTCAGTGAGAGTAAGCAGAGAGCAAAGTAGCACCAAGTCAGAAATCCCAGAGAGAGTGGCAGGGAGAGACAAATAGAGAAAAGAGAATCAAAAGAAAATTAGTTGATAGCAGCCCATGAAAAGTGGCAGAGATTGAAGGGTTCACTCTAGAGCATTGAACACTATTTGAGCCATTATTAGTACTTTATTTCAGAAATCAGAGTCGTGTTTAGATCATGGCACTAGCTTCAGACTCTTTTGGTTACTTCTATATCTGAAATTGTGATGATGACATCCTTGCTTTCATTGAAGCCTAACTATTCAGTCCTGAAATGTTTCTCATCTCTCTTTTCTTTTTCTTCCTAACAAATCACTATTTATAGAAATAAACCATGTATTTTCCTGTATATTTTGGGGATATGATTCCAGAGTCTCTCAATAAAAGTATTTTGTACTAAAATATCTTCCCCAGCTGCTGACCATAATTTCTTGACTTTCATAACAGGTGATTCATTTGTTTGGGTATTTCAAGCTTCGTGAATCATCTGTTAAAATGCAAATACACCTGCAAAGAGAACATTTTGAACTGCTGCCAAATAATCTGTTATTTTGTTTTAGTTGCTAGTGAAACTCTTGAGAATGAAACGAAGAAAACCTCCCTAATTGGAGGATTATCTGATGGGAGAGGGAAGAAAGACTCTCCTAGATCAGCTCCATCTTGTAAATTTTGGCCATACCAAACGCCATGGCTGTGTCTACCTGCAGGTCATACTTTCACCTAGTTTGCATTATTTGGCTTAAAATACATTTTTGTCTTCAACTTTGCTTACAAAATAAGGTGTTAAAGTGACTGTTGACTAAACCAGAACTGAGTTGCCACTCTGGAGTTCTAACATACAAAAAGAGCATAGGATCAGAGCAAAAGAGACCTGAGTTCAAATCCCGGTTCTGCTCTTTATGTGCTGGGTAACCTTTGGGTGGTACTTTCGCTTCCTGAGGTGTTTTCTCATTTGTAAAATGATGATAATCAGATCTTTTTTAGGGCTATTTTGAGGATTACAAGTAATATTGATAAAACACCCAGCACTAAATTGACTAGTAGGTACCCAATTTTTTAAAAGATACCCAATCATAGCTATTATGCATGAAGATTTTCAACACTCTAGTAAGTCATACAAAACTTTTGCTTTAAGTTGAAATCCCTCTGCCAAACACTCAAAGTTCAATCGACCTTAATTTTTCACCATTTCCCATTACAGTCAGGCTTATATACACACTAGACTCTCTTTGGCATCTCTGCCTTCATTGAGACAATGAATGATAATGACATTATCACATTATTACACCATATTCTATAGTTTACAAAGGGTTTTTATATATTATCTCATTTAATCTTATTTGAGCCAGGGAAATAAGGTTTACAATCCCTGCTTTAGGGATGAGGAAACTAAGGACCAGAAAGTTCAAATGACTTGCCAAGGTCACCAAATAAGTAAGTAATGGGATTAGTCCTAAATTTCAAACATTCTGAGTTCAAAGTCCATAAGGTTTCCACAGCGGTTCTCAGCATTGGCTGCTTATCTGAGTCGCCTGGGATCCAGCCCAGGCCAATTAAATTAAGATGGCTTTGGCCTGAGCCTGGGATCTTTAAAAATTTTCCAGATCATTCTTAGGCCAAACTAGTCCAGTTCCAGTGAAAGTCCTGACATTGCAGTGGAACTTTCCTCAACAAAGTTAGGCCATATTTTCTCCCTCCTGGATCTCTTGTTGTGTTCATTAGCAACTCTACATAATTAGTATTTCATTTTAGAAATCAGAAAATGTAAACTCTGGGAGGAACTTTAAATCCTTAATTACTCTGGTTTCAAAACTTGCATCTAAGGACTTGCTCTTTCCAGGAAAGATATGCAGAAATGAGAAAACTAAGGATAATGTAACAGATACAAGCTGATTTTCTTTTGAAAGCATCGGTCATTATTTTAAATTTTATTTTATTAAATGCCCTTTGTTTTCTGAAATAATGGTAAAGATTGTTTTGCTAATATCCTCATTTAGAAACATTAAAAAATTTGACAACCCTTTAATGCATAACAAATTAGTTGTGGAAATTTTACTGGCCTGTAAAATCTAAAATTTCTGGAAGCTACTGATCTTTCTCAATCTCCTCATTTTACAGATGAAGAATTTGAGGCCCAGAGAGAAGTTCCACTAACCCAAGTTCTTCTTAATGTAATGCCTCAATGTTTTTAAACTTATTTTTTAAAGTAAAGCTTAATTGTGCCTTTTAATCTACATGTAACTCTGATAGTAATGTAAGGAAAGGAAATGTGATTAGAGAAGAGAAAGTAGAAGGGTGAAAATAGCTGTGACTCAAGGAGTATGGAATAGTGACATAAAAGATTTGAAAATAAACCAAACCGAAATTCCAGAAAAAAGATTTGTAAAATACTGTAACCCAAGTTAAGAATTCAGTGGACAATGATAACAGATTAGTCACAGCTGAAGAAATAATTAGATCTTGGAGAAAGACCAGAAGAAAATAACCAAATAATGCAAGGGTAGACAAAAAAGATATAAAATACAGAAAAAGGGGTGGAAGACACAGAGCATAGAGTGAGAAGGTCCTTGAAAGAAATAAGATAATGGAACAGAGGCGAAATTTGAAGATAATTTTCAGAGTTTTTCCAGAACTATTGAAGACATCAAGCTACAGCTTCAAGAACACAAACAAGTAAAGGAAGAAAAGCACATTTAAATCCATTACACTGAAAGTGTAAATTAAAGAAAGAAATTTCAAAAGCAGTTAGAAAAAAGACTATCTTTAAAGTAGTAAAAATTAGATTAACAATGACTTCTCAATAGCAATGATGAAAGCCAAAAGACAGTGGATATATTCAATATGCAGAAAGAAAATAATAGGCAACCTAGAGTTTAGTATCCGTTAAAAAAAAAAAAAGTCCTCCAGAAACAAAGGCAAGAGGAAAATATTTTCAGACAATCAAAAACTTCAAAAAAAGACGATCAGCGTTCTTAACCCTTTCTTGTGCCACGACCTCTCTGGCACTTAGGTGGTACCTGTGAATACTTTCTCAGTATAAGGTTATTAAATACATAAAATCACAAAGGAATCCAATTTTAGTCAAATATAAAGTATCTAAAAAATCTAGTTCAGATATAGTGATATATGTTTAATACTTCTAAATAAAAAGACATATAGATCTAAATGAGATCTAAATAACAAGTATCTGCAGTAATTTCTAAATAGGAAAAATTTGTATGTTTCCCTGCTTGAATTTAGTCAGAAACTGTTAAGTTCTCTCAGGCAGCAAGAAGGTGTAATGAAGCAATCAGCATGAAATCTGAATATAAAATGGATGGTACCATATTATAAAGTGGATGGTACAGATCCTTAATAAAGAGAATAATAAAAAGCATCCAATCAATGCTTGCTGCATAAAGAGTGTGTAGGTTACATGAGTGTAATATCCCCATTAAAAAAATAGCCTGGCAAAGAAATGGTGTCTTTTAATATTTTCTCTTTGAAAGTATATAGGCAACAAAGTCAAGCCTTAAATAAATACTCTCTGCTTCCTTCCATATAATTTATATAAAATAAAATTCTGCCTTTGATTTTGAAATGCTTTTGTTTGCTTCAACTGAGTCTTCTCAAAGCAGTTAGCTTCAGCACATATGGATTTTTCCTTTAAGCAGTTATTAATGCCATTTCTGAGAAAGCAGATCTGTTGGTATTCTTGTTCAGATTGTACGGGGGAAGAGATATATTGTATCGTGGTGGAGATACACCAGTTATTTAGAATATTCCCTTGAACAAAGCATCCCTAATGTACTGTGGTAATTGTCTATCTATGGGCTTTATTTAGCTATGAGGTACTTCCTCCTCTCGCCACAAACATTAACAGGAAGAATTGATGTTTGGGCAAGTACCTGAAGATGAATAATTTGAAAAGCTTTTAGAGCTTTGAAATGTTGAGTTTATTATTTTGGCAAGAATAAAAAATGAAATGCCATCTGCTTGTACTACTATCTGGAGTTTCTGCTCTTGCTCCAGCGATGGGGCCAATGTGACCATCACTTGTGGATGCATGTTTCAGATCTGGCATTCTCTCCTAGTGCTCTTTAACCAGCTCATCTTCTTCCTCCCCTGAAAGCACATGGAACAAAATAATCAAGTTCCCAGTTTTGCTGGCCCACATCTACACTATGCATCATTTCCCCTCATGAATGCTCTGTCCAGGTGGCAGAGGATCAACTTTCGAAACAGAATCATGGTTTCTTGTTTCCTTGCTCCCTTTATTTCCTCAATCCAACCCTCAAAGCATTTTAAGATTCCTGTAAATCCAATATTGGAATGTCCAAATTATAGTTCCCAAAGTACCTTTGTACCAGGAAGAAGAATAAAAATAACATTGACTCTGAATGGTTCAAGGAGGAGCCCCATCTGTTCCACTGTTACTCACTGGCTTCTGAGAGCTCCATATTGGAAGCTGTGCTGCGACCCTCACAGCAAGTGTGCAAGCTTCTTCCTTGGGCTTCATTAACCCAAGGAGGCCCTGGAGGCAAGGAAGAGAGAGTTAATTTCGTGCCGAAGCTTCCAAAGAAATTCTGAGTTGTTTCAGATCAACCTCCCAAATCCCTAGGAGAGTAACATTCTCTTTCCTTACATTTTACCTATGTTACTTGTGAGATTTGAATTTATTATGAAGTTTTAAGCAATCAGAACCACGAGCATAGACCTATTAAATGATTTATTTTCTATTTCACTTTACCTTGGAATAACGCATAGCTAATATCTGGCAGTATGTACCCACAGAGATTTACAAGGAAATTAATGCTAAAATGCCTATGTGCTTTTCAGAATTTTCTCTTGCAATTGTAAGAAGAAAGAAGATTTGTAAATATAATTTTGTTCACTCACTCACCATGTTTTCCCTATGGTGCCCTTCTAGTCATAAATAGCATCAGATAGGCCCAGCGTGGCAATGCTGCAGGTTATCTACATTGAGGCCGACTAAGGCTCATGGAACATATAAAAAGTTCTGTAACACTGAGAGGTTCCTGAACAGGGAGCCCCAATGTTGTCCTTGTTAATTTTGGTGAGTTTGTCTCCTGTCCTCATTCGTTTCCTGCCATACCACCTTCCCCAAGTGCTAAGTCACCTGTTGCTCCACTGCTAATTACCATGTACTTCATTTGCTTGTTGTGTGAGTTGCCTGTAACCAAGGCAACCAGGAGTGGTGCTTTGCAGTCAGCTGAGCGTTTCCTCCATCTGGTCAGACTGCAACAGGGTTCTTGCTCATCTTACTCTTGTGGCGGCAAGAGGAACACGTTCAGCAGAATCCCTCTCTCTGTGTCACCAGTTTCTCCACAATGATTCAGAGACTGTACCCTTTCTCTATATTTATCAATTAACTTATTTTATTTCTTCTAACAAATCTTGATATATTTTGATCCTACAGTACATTACTCTACCAGTCAATCTGGTGAGCTCAACATATTTCAAAATTAGAAGGAAAAGTACAAACACAAAGACACAGAAGCAAACACCCAACTGTGTTGGGATCACTTTTAATGAATGTGTGTGCTGTGTGGAAGAAAAAAATAACCCAGATGGGATTTTTATTCTCCAGGCATTTTCTCTTAAAGAAAGGACAGACTATGCCAGTGAGACATTTACAGTAATGGGACATAATTCATGAAAACACTTGTTTCGATTAGGCGACTATCCATGGACCACCTCTCCTTTTTATCTATACCCTTACTCTTTTGGCAATTTCATTCATTCTCTCGTCCTTAAATACTATCTGTATGTTGCAATGTGGAACACTCCCCTGAATCTCAGACCTGTAAATTCACCTGCTATTTGACATTTTTACTTAGATATCTGTTAAGAATACGGGTGTGAATATATACAAAGAAACTAAGCTTCCGATCTCATTCTTTTCCCAAATTTGTTCTATCCTGAGCCATTCCCATTTCAGTTAATGGCAACTCCTTTTTTTTTTTCAGTTCCTCATGCCAAAATCTTAGATTTGTCCATGATAGCTCTCTTTTTGTCGTCACCACACACATTCTATTGGTCCTCAGATCCTGTGAGCTCTACTTTCAAAATGTATTCAGACAGAATTCAAACAATTCTTTAATCTCACTGCTACTAATCTGGTTTAAAATCATCATCATCCCTCTCCCATATTATTTCAGTTGGCTCTCCCTCTTGTGCCTTTCCGTCTTTGTTGCTCATAGTATATTCTCAATATAGCTGCCTGTGTGGACCTCTTAAAATTGAAGGCTAAACCTGATCAACATCCTCCAGTGGCTTTGCGTCTTACTCAAGAGTAAAAGCCAAAGCCCTCACACGGCTTACAAAGGTCTAATTGATCCCTCATTTCATCTTTTCCACCTTTGTCCTTGCTCAATCCAGCCCAGCCATACCATGCTCTTCTTCAGGAATTCGAACTTGCTGTTTTCTCTTTTGGAAAGTTTTCTCACCAAATGTGCATTCATATGGCTGACTCCCTTGTCTTCTCTAGGTCTTTACTAGGTGCAGGAGAAAATAAGGGAAAACTAATATAGGAAAGGGAAGGGGGAATGAGCAACACATTGTATAAATGTTTAATACAATAAAATTGGGCAGCAATATAATTGTCTAGGAGATATATCATTGTCTAGGTGATAGGCAAAAACCAGAGAAACAAAAGATACCTGGAGAAACAAAAATGGAAGCAGAGTGAAATCTAAGAGAGTGAATAAAAATAAGATGCTGAGACTTTATCTCCAAGGCCATGAGGGGTCCTGGTGGCATAACCTAAGAAGTTCTCTTCATGTCATGATGATCACTAAATTGGAAAAATCCACCTAGATAGCATTTCCATAGTTTTGACTAGTTCAGTCTGGATAAACTTTTACTAGATTGGAACTGTGGATGATCAAACAGAAAACATAAGCCCAAGGATAAGCCAGAAAGTAGAGATTCAAAGGATTATGCTAAGAATTGGAATATTAAAAAGATTCGGGAGGTTTTAAAATATTTTTTTTCCAAAGAAAAATTTAAAAGACAAGAAAAAAGCCTTTTTCTAAATGTGAAATTAGTGGCTATAGAAATATTTATTAGTTCACAGAGTTCTCCTGGCTTATGAGAAAGTTATTCCAGAATGAAATCCAAGTGGTTATTCTCTTCCTCCTCATAGATTCTAATTCAGAACATTCTGAAAATGAAGCAAGCCAGAAGAGCACCACTTTTATCCAAATATTTATCTTAGTAGAGTATCCTTAACCAGAATCATTCAGATATGTCTTAGAATTATTTAAAACTGAACAGCCTCTCAAGGTCTTATTTGATGTATCTATTAATTTATTTTTTGTAAGGAAGATGCCAGTGGAGGATGAAAATTTAAATTATCAAAGCTAGACACTGCTATTTTGAGTGCAAAATTTTTTATTCTGTAGTAAATCCAGAATTTATCTTTGGGAAAGGGCTTTTGGGCAGGTGCTTTTAGTTATGCAGCTATAAGACAAGTATCCACGCATTGCTCTTGGAGAACACTGTTTCTGACCAGCAACTAGTAATAAATTAGATGTATTATTATATTTTTACAGATTAAGACTTTTTTGTTTATTTCTATCTATAAAAATTGTATTGCCTTGTTTTGTTTTATTTTTTTGTTTTGTTTTTGAGAGAGAGAGAGAAAATGATGTCTAAGGACAACCTACAAGAAATTGAAAACTAAGACTGGTTGAAGTTTGTGGCAAGAAAGATGAGGCACCAAATCTGGCATGTCTTCACCTCATGGTGGTGGCTGAATCATAAAGCAGACTGATATTTGCCAACACCCACTCTCTCCTTGTCTAAAACCTTTCAAAAGTGGCATACTTCTAACCATAATAACTCTTGTTGTCAAATATTTTACTTGCCTTATCTCATGACGAGATAAACGAGAGCAGGACATTCCCCAGAGAACATCTATGTCTCCTCTGTTGATCATCTGAGGAGAGAAAATGGCATGGGCCTTAGCCCGGAGGAGGGAATGACATTCTCTTCCCTGGATCTGTGAGCTATTGAGCCTCAACATTGGCTCTGATCAAACTTCTGATCAAAGGCATTGCTCTAAGAGAAGGTCAGCTTAGCTCTGGAACCTGGTGGCAGGCCAATGTCAAGAAAATAACCCTGTTGAAGGGCATTTCCAAGGGCCCTAGAGAGTGATGTCCATATCCAGCTCTAAGCTTTTTTTTTTTTTTCTGTATTGTACCTCTCTTCTCAGGTGACAAAAAACCAGAGCCAAATTGTAGAGTATTTAAGTGTTCCTTGAAAATCCCCAGAAAAATGCTTGGAAATAGAAAATCATTAGGAAAAAAAAAAAAAGATTTCCCAAGGTTCACCAAATGGGAACTTAGAATACTGGTTTAAAAAGAGATTTCTTCTGAAGGCTGAGGAACCCAGGCAAATGTGGGCACTCTTAATTATGTGAAGGTTGCCAAGTTTAGAACTGAATTCCTGCAGCCTCATGCACTAGCAGAGGGGCAGTGTCCAGCAATGAGCCTTATCTCTGGCACAGAGCACTACCCCAGGACAAGGTCCCTGGAGAGATACAGTTTCTAGCCTCGGTGATTAAATGTAAAGTCAGGAGTCACTTTGCAACAAATTTAGGGGAGTACTGTAAGTGCGTAACCCAAATTCTATATGTCACAACAGTATCATTAAAAGAGTAACAAAACAACATTTCTCTGGTTCTGTCCTCTGATATTTGTGTGACACTAGCCTGTGTTGACCACCTTTGACTGCCTCTGCGAACTTCCTTAGGAATGCATCACACGTTCATTACCCTACCTTCTAGGCTACAAGTTAAGTTCTGTCCTCTCTGCTGCTGTTCAGCTTATTGAGATAACTCTTTCGTAAGGCAGGTCTTCTTGTGCAGAGGCTGCCCCAGTTCTCAACACCCCCGGCTTCTCATCTGCAGTCGAAATGTAAGCCCGTCTGTTCCACGTTCCAAAGGCCTCCTCAAGTCAAGAAGGTTTCCTTCATCTCCACTTGCACACACCCTGGCAAATAGCATTGCCTTCTGCTCTCTTGATCTTACTGAGGTTTCATTAGATTTTTTTTTTTTTCTTTAAACTTCCTCTTAACTGAAGTAAACTCCAGGAACAATTCACGACTTTGCATGGGATGATCCAGAGGACATTGAAAAGCAGGCAAATACACTGTACTCAAAATTACCTCTGCCCTCCGACTCCAACCTATTTTTCTTGGCTTGAACTTGTGAACCCAACTCCTTCTTCCAGATGGATGAGTCTTTCCTATTCAGCACTCTGGGGATCAGCCCTCCAGACATGCCCAGACCATAAGCAAAGGGAAAGTTCTGACAGCCCTGGGAGTGAGAGCACTTTTGGTTGGGAGCAAGTACATAAAACGGCCACCACCCTTTGACTGCATATCTCACTGTCTGACTATTAATGTTGTATTGCATATTTCAGATACTTTTTTCTAAAGCTATTTTGATGATAATCTTTAAAAATCATTAAAGAATGATGATTTGGGTGAAAGTTTTTCAGGAATGCAATCACTATCCTCCTCCCTCCCAAGTTACCTTTCTGATGCAAATTAATCTGTATTTTCAGGCAAACAGAGCTTGACACATGCTGGGAATCCTGCTATAGGAAATAGGAAAGCTTTTTCCTGTTTAAGCTTCCGTCTCACATTGGACTATTCACTAAGGGAAGGCGGTAGATGGCATATGTACCCTTTTAACAGCTGATCTTAGGTTTCTGGAAGAATACATCAGTGGATGGGGGCAGGAGTTAGACCTTCCGGTTACATGGCAGAACCTTCACACCTTGAATCCACAGGACCATCAAATGAGCTAAAGAAAGCATAAGAGGTAGAGAGGCCTGAGGAACATTGATAAACTGTAACATTTTACTAGCCGTTAAAAAGAAATTTTTCACTGCACTATTTTGAATTTGGCCTACCCATTTTATAAATGGGTATGCCTACATTGATAGATGCACACAAATAATTTATGCTAAGTAAAATTATGTTCATTTTATTGGCAGGGACACTCATTAGGTCCCGAGAAATCTAGAGAACAAACTTTAACAATAATTTCACACTCTTGCTGGACCTTGGAACACAGTAATCTGTTTGTGGTGGTAGCAGTTGTAGGATTTTGCCAATGAGAACAGAAGTTCCCAGGAGCAAAGGGCTGTATTCTTTGAGAATCTCTAGCAAAACTACATCTGAACCATGTTTTGGGTTCTGATTAGGAAAGTAACTTATGATCAAAGTAAAACACTTTGAAAATACATAAAAGTATAAAGAAAACAAAAATAGCTTGCAATTCTAAAATCTAGTGATAAATATTCTTAATATTTTGGTGTATTTTATTCTAGAATATTACATATTCTTATATTGATACACAAATTTTTCACATTTTAACATCTCTGAAACAGATGTAACTCAAAATTGATGACTTGTTAAAATAATAATTGGAGGTATTTTTCTTTATCTTAAATGTAGGTACATGAAATAATGATGCATCTTAAAATCAATTATCACATCGTTCCTTGGCCTTTTGGCTAAGATCGTGTGTAAAATCATTCATCACAGATTAGATGGTCATCTCTGATTACATGAAATACAGAATATAAATGCAAGCATTTGTGAAGCTCTAATTATATTTAGGAGGATCTATCATGGTTCTTTCGTATTACTATTTTATATTCAAAGGAAAACACTGTAGTAATCAAAATGAATCAACATCTTTATTCTCTTCTCTCAAAGGACATCAATATAGAAACCCAATTTACTTCTTAAAATTCTCTTTCCCAATGCTATGCTTCGAAACCTTTTTCTCAACCCCTCCTTATTCTTCCTTTCTACCCGCTAGTCTTCCTCACTTCTCCTTTCTTTGGCCTCCATCATTTTTCTTAAAATTATTACTCTCGAAAGTGGAACTGGCCATTTCTGATGCACTTCCTTTCTGTGTTACAAAGACCCAGAAACTCAGCATTCAAAGTTTTTATTAGAGGTCTGGTGAGAGAGTGGTGGGAGGTGGAGAGCGGTGGAGAGAGAGAAAGAGAGAGAGAGAGAGAATGGGAAAATATCAAAGTTTCTTTATCAGGTGTGAAGGGAAAAGAGAAACATATTATTATTAAACCTGACCACCCCCCCCCCAAAAAAATACACAGATACAGAGAGGTATATATAATAATCACTTTCTTCTAGGTATAAAAATATATTTAGCTTGGTGTTGCTTCTCACTTCAAAGTGGGGAAAAAAAGAAAGAAATTAAAATTCTAGTTCGTACCTAGGGTTTACATTTCCTTTAATTTTTGCTTTTGCACTTGGTTTGTGATCATGAAACATAAGTCAATAAACATGTGTCCATTTCTTAATAAGTAATTCTTTTTGTATACAGAAAGCTATGTTACAGCCTTGCTTTTCTCACTTACTCATACCTGAACAGAACACATGCCACTTGAACAGACACAGGGTCTTGAGGAATTAATCGGCTTTCATCAGACTTGACTCTTATCTTTTCCTAAATGCTTTTTCAGAGTGCTGTCTTCTGATATAAAATGAGACGTGAGGTTCAAAATGCCCACAAGTACCAACAGTGACTTTCATTCCCATTAAGGTATAAATGCCTGATATCGGTTCTCTCTAGGGGACAGGTCTTGATGAGGGCAGGAGTACCTTGGAGAAAAAAAGATGGGGTAGAAAGGGGAAACCAAGAGGAAGCAAAGAGCCAAACCTACTACTTCATCCTTTGAACTCTGGTCACTCCTAGACCAAGATTATGGAGAGTTCACTGTAAAATGTGGCTGGTGACCACAGTAGGACTTATTCTTTAAAAATGGAAATTCCTTGGATTCCAAACTGTTTACACACAAACCTGACTTTTAGGTTCCAGGGAAAGCAGTGGGCTCTCCCCCAACATCTGTTCCTCGAATTATAGTAATTATACAGAAAACTATCCAGACATGTTCCTCCCTTTTCAGATTCTTTACCTCTGATTTCTAAAGATATTTTACTTACAAAAGAAGTAAAGAAAGAAAGAGAGAAGCTTAATGTAGATAAACATCAGACAAATCAGAGCCAGACACAATCCAAGCAAAAAGGGCGTCAGCAGGGTGTTCCGTAATTGCTCATCGTATAACAGCACATTCAGAAATAATCAACTTTAAACATTCTTCGGTGTCAAACAACATTGTCCTCAGGACCTTTTTATCCTGCGGAACACCAAGAGGTTGGCCTCAGTCCCCAGGTGACACCATCTCCAAGGCTAAAAGCAGGAAGGCAAGACAAAGAAGGAAGAAAAGACCAAACACAAGGTTTGTGCTAGATTCATTTCATCAGCAAAGCCAACAATATTCTCCAATCGCTTGGACTGGGAAACAGCTTTTCTTTTAATAGTGTTATAAGTATCTGTAATAGCTACTGAAATTTAATAGGATTTTGTTATCTGTGGAGCTGTATATAAGATAAAAAAAGGGGAAGGACATTGTCTATTCTAAGAACTGGTTAGTATAAGTCTCCCTTTCCTAACTGATGTCTGGGAGAGCCAAGAAAAGCACCAAGAGCTGTGAAGAACTGACCAAAAGATTCATTAAGAAAGGTGTACAGCATAGGAAATATAGCCAATAACATCGTAATAACATTGTATGGTGACAGATGGTTACTAGACTTAAAGTGGTGATCACTTTATAAGGTATATAAATGTCAAGGCACTATGCTATACAGCTGAAACTGATATAATACTGTATGTCAACCATATTTTAATTTTAAAAAAATTTACAATAAATAAAAATAAATTTACCAAAAAAAAGATGCATTTGTCAACTGTTAAATGATGTGGATAAAAAGAGTTAAGCAGACCTTAGGTAAGTTAAGAACAAGTCTCCCCATTAAGCCTCCGCTAACCTACAGATTTCAGTCAGGACCCCATGAGAGAAAAGACAAAAGCTTTATCAGAGTTAATTGCAATATGCCACAGACCCAAGCATAATGTTTAGGTAAACTGTAACAAACTTGAATAAGAAAATGAAATAATAAAACAATGTTAAACAAAAAGGAGGAACTAAAACTGTATAATTCACACCCCACAGTTGTAAACACTATAAACTTTTTACAAATGGATTCATCTACTTATGCATCCATGACTTACTATGGAGTTTTGTGTCATATTTTTGTAGTGAACCCCTCATTTAAGACGGGCCACCTGACCCGAAGAGTCACCTCCTTCTCTGTTTGTGGCCCCAAAATTGTCCCCTCTTTAGCTGCCACTGCCAGTAAAATCATTCTCCTTGTCTTCACGTTACTCTCCTGTCCTCTGCTACTTCTATTCATTGATCCCACAAATATTTATAGAGTATATATTGCTGGTATAAGCCAGACACACTTTCCCCAAGAGCCAGACCACTAACCCTGTTGATAATCAGAAACCCTGAAGCTACAACAATTTTAGGAGGTCCCTATAGAATTGCTGCCTGCCCTCCACCACCCAGACTCTGCCTATGCACAGATCCTCAAACACATGTTGCTACCTCCTTCTAGGCTGAGCTGATCTAGCATCCTTCTAAGCAGACACTACTCCAAAGGGCTTTGCCAGGGTCACCTTGTCTCTCAAATTCCCTATTTACTTTTTCACAGCTACACCTATAACAGTGTCACCACTAGACCTACATTGGAATAACCCAATTGAATATTGTCATGTAGCCCCTCAACTTATAAAATTCTGAAGTGGAACCTTAAACAAGAATCCCTACGATGGAGATTTCAGAAAAGGTGCCCTATTGCACATCGTCACAGAAAAAGCCAAGGGCATTTAAAATTGTTGTAGCTTCTGAATTTGGTAGAACAGAGCTGAAATGAAAAGAGGTCAAAAAACAGAAGGCTGAGTCAGGTGTGTTTACTTTTTTTGTGGCTCTCATATCAGCAGGGGCTTTATATTCCTGGAAGATATGTGTGTTCCATTGGCCTGGTTTTTATTTAGAAAGACCAAAAAAGGAAAGACTTATGTTGTTGGCAAAACTGACCTTCAGAGTTAGAACATGGGAGACGACATAGAATGTTGTCTTGGGCAAGTGATGGAACTTTCCTGAGCCTCCAAGTTCTCAGTTATAAAGATATTAATAGTACTCATATCATATGTTCAGAGTGAGCATTAAATACCAGAGCTTAACACATAGTCAGTACTCAAACAGCGTTAGGTGATATTATCATTAATGTTAATGAACGAAAATGACAATTTGAAGCAAAGACTTTGTGCTTCTTAAAAGAGTGGGATTAGAAAACATTACATGCCTTTAAATTCTATGGCTCTGATTCCCTGTGATATTCTTTGTATAAGAACAGCTACAACAACCAGAGTAGTGACCCAGGTGAGTTAGGCAGTTGACTAGGTTTTTACATGTTATCTTTCATTTGAGCTAACACCCTATGGAGAATGCATTATTAGCGCCATTTTACAGATGAGGAAACTAAAGTTCAGAAAAGCAAATAAAGCACTAGAAGCTATACTTCTATGAAGTGGCAGAGGTTGACTCTTAACCTGAGTCCTTCAAACCTCGAAGCCTATGCTCTTTCCAATGTGCTGCTCTTCCACATGGAAACACGATATGTCATTCGCCCTCATTAGTTTTCCAGGAGGGAGTATCTTTCCTCTCATTGGTCTACACTCTTCTGTTGAGTTCCTTTCTTGACTAATAATAGTACAAAAATGGCATGCATCAGCAAGTCGATTGATTAGGGTGAGGCTGCCAGCTATGGCTGAGGATCACATCAGGCTCAACACTCGACTAATGCACTTAATAGTCTCAGAGAGTCCTACAACAGACATGTGGCTGGTTGAAAAAAGTAAATAGCCATTTTAATACAATAGGTTTGGCATGGACCAATAGTGTTTTTAAAATTCCTGTAAAAATGAAGGAACAAGGATCTTCGGGGGTTTTACCTTTGAATTCTGCTGGCAGAATTTCTTCTTGCTCAGGTCAGTCTTTGTTCTCTTAAGGCCTTCAACTGATTGAATGAGGCCCACCCACATTACTCCAGTCCACCAATTTAAATGTTAATCTCATCCAAAAAATATCTTCACAGAAAACATTCAGAATAATGTTTGACCAAATATCTAGGCACTGTAGCCCAGACAAGTTGATACATAAAATTAACAATCACATCATCAACACTATAACAGCCATAGTTACAATTTACTGGCTATAGTCTATGTTGCCAGGTACAATGCAGGTGCCTTATGTTATTTATCATTAGGCTGCCTCCTCGAAACACCACAAGGTAGATATTATTATTCCCATTGTTTGGTGACAAAACTGAGGCTCTCAGAAATGAAGTAATTTGTCTGTGACCAAGTGGCCCAGATCGAATCCCGTACCCCACTTTAGGGACTATAATTTTCCCCACTGTACCACTACCTCCCAATCCACAAGCTTCTTATTTCTCCAAACATGCTATTTTGTGTGTCTATGCCATGTCACATGCTGTTCCTCCTGCCTGAAAAACTCATCCTCTTTTTCATCTGCAATAAGTGTTACCCCTTTGTCAAGATTCAGCTCAAGAGTCACCTCCTCTAGGAAGCCTTCCTTGATTCCTTCTCCACCTGGATTTTAAAAGCTCTTTCTCTATGCTCTCATTAGCAGTGGACATTACATATGTCTACAAAAGGAATCATCAAGCTGCAGTTGTTGGTTTGCTGACCTTTCTTCTCTATTAGGCTGTAAACTTCTTGATAGAGGGTAAAATGCTTTTATTTATCATTGTATCTGCAAATCCTCAGCACTTGATAGGTGCCACATAAATGTTTATTTAATGAATAAATGAACAATGTTTAATGAAAAGTGAACGAATGTGTAAAGGAAGGTAAGACAGCAAGGGGCCTGAGAAGAAGCATTGAGAGAGATAAGGGCAACTAAAAGAGGACAGAATCATGACATGGGCAGAAATGGCTGCTGAATGGCGCAAAATTATGCAGAGATTTTGACAGGACCAAAAACTAAAAAGAGGCTGTTGGATTCATCGGGGGAAAATTCAATGAGTACAATAGGATATAAGTAGTTTAGTGGTTTGGAAAAAGTTTTATTTGTAGAAATTTTAATGGTGCTGACTGGGACCAGCTGAGATGGCATCACAAAGAACTAACAATCTGATCTGGGACTTATAGAAAGAGTAGAATTTGAATAGGCCTGTGTTGGATGTATGAGGGCGAGGGGCTTGTGATGAAATGAAGGGCAAAGAAGGATCACATCTTTAAATAAGTAGGAAGTTGGTTGAAGACATCCGAGAGTAATTGGGTGGCCCAGGTGTGGAAGCAAAGAAAACATTTCTCCTCTCCTTCTCTGGCGGGGTTCTTTGTCTCCCTGACAGCTCACCTCCCGTCAGCAAGTAGGGAAGAGTGAATCTCGACTCTCTAATATACAGATCGCTGTGATGTATAATTTATGTGTCAATTCCTTTGATGAAAAGTGTAGTAAGAATAGTAATGAGTTTAGACATATTTCAAATAATGAAAATATCAAATCTGATAACAACTCATCTATTTTGCTTCTGTAATTTCCTAGCGAATTCAAATGTGACCCAAACTCTAAACAGTTTTATTCTCTGCTTACCTTGGAGCTTTAGAATAACTGCAATGGATAACAAATGATAATTTCTCATTGAAAAATGAAATTAAATGTCATACTACCATATGAGGCTGGCTAACCATTGCACATTCCTAAACTTCCAATGTAAGTGAATCATCATTTGATATTATAATTCTAAGGAAATATGCTGCCTTAAATATATGCTCTAACTTTTAGCTAAACCACTATATATCTTTAATACTCTAACTCAAGCTATTTGAGCCAACTGATTTTCATATGAAGAGTAGTGAAAGAGATTGGAGACCTTTGTACCTTTTACCAAATTACAGGGCAGGGTTCAATCAATTCACAGTACTAAGTGGGGTCATTTTTGCAGTACTGACAGAAATTACAGCTTTTTTTAGACCTGGCATTGCTATAGTAACCGCACAATAGCCCAACAATACATAGATCATAGCTAATTCTAGAGTAGGATTAATTTATTTCTCAGACAATGGAAGTGGAGAATTTTGGAGGGTGGGGGAGGCTTTATCTTCTACATATAATACCCTCCAACACTGTAAATATTTAATGCAAAACTTGAGATCAGTATGCAAAATAGTGTCTAAATAATCTGCTAGATGTTTTGAGTTTAACAACTAGAGCCCAGCAGACCTTTGAAAAGAGCTGGTTTCCTCTGTTTTCAAATCTCCCAGACTCTGTTGGTCACTTAGGAAAAGAGAATATTGGACTGAGCTTTCCTAGATAAATGGGCTGCACAGGCTCATGGAGGAATTCTTACTATTCACAGCTGACTTAATAAGAATTAGCACTTCTGCTGGAGTGCCTTTATTTTCTAGGGTCTCTCTCCAGCCTATTATGAAATATAGCTGATGCCTGGTTTGCTAAATTTGCAGATGGATGCCTCTGGGCAAAACTGTTTTCTTCAGCCTTGACGAGAAAATTTAAATGCAATTCACATTTCACATTCAACTATGACATGACAAAATATTTAAAGGTCTTTTCTAATAAGGCAGTGACTTAAAAAAACATGACTTACAATAACCTCCTTTACCCTGTGCCCTTCTAAAACCTAAAAAAGATGGAAAATGATGCAGCTGCCTGTCATTATTTCCACTGTGTCTTCAGTTGAGGGCTTGAGAGCTCAGAGCCCCAGGCTTTGGGAGTACAGAATCATTAGATTTTTGGCTTTACTCTTGTTCCCACACCTGTGCTCCCAGAACCTAAAGGTTGAAGTAATGTCCAAGTAGCCTCTGCAATAGGGAGAAACATGGGTAGCTCTTGCTGACAGGAAATTAGCTGAGGATGTGCAAAGTTTGATTACCAGGGACCAAAAGATATAAAATACTCATTACCTATGGACCGTTCAGCCAAATAAATCAAGTTCCAATTTAACTGCATCTTAACCTGAGTATTGTAGAGGGTGAAAGATATGGATTTGAATTAACAGAAAGTCTTGAGTTCAAAACTTTACTCTTTCACTCATTGAGTTTATATTGAATTTTACATTAAAAATTGAATTTTAACTGAATTTTTATTTTTTGAGGCTTGTCACATCTTTAAAATCTCTTTCCCACCAGGTATTGGAAGGATCGAATGCCATCACATATTGGAGGCACCCAGAGTATGCCGCCCACATCAGATGCTTGATAATCAACTGGACCCAACTGCACCTCTAACATAGATCAGGTGCCCGAACTTACTGAGGAAGAGGAAGTCTCAATGCCATGGCAACCTCTAATCAACGCTTTTATAGAATCTCAGAGTTGGAAAACAGTTCAGATGCAGTCTCATCCTTCCCTGGGAAATTTGTCTCTACCTCATCTCTGTCAATTACGTACTACTCATTGCATCCTCTCAGGTATGAACATTTTCAAATACAGAGGAGTTGCCACTTCATCAATCAGCCATTTAACTGTGAAAAATGAAAAGGGAGACAAATCAAAAATCAGCCATTTTGAGGATCAACTGTGTACTCATCACTAGACACATATAATGACTATTCAAATGACTACTCTGTAAAGGTATTATCTCAATTTTATAGACCAGGAAACTCAGGCTTAGAGCATAAATACTTTCACAAGCTCCCATGGCTTTATTTAGAACAGCAGTGATCTGCAAAAATGATATACTCACTCTAAAATATCAGAGATTGGTTAAGTTTCTTACCACGTATATAGTTCCTACATGTCTATGTTCTTAATGGGGATGAGTAGAGGCATATGTTTCATTTTTTCATAACTCAGTCTTCTCTGAGTGTGACACTTGTCCCTGTCCTTGTCTATGATCAGAACCCCAGACTTGCATTACCAAAAATTTGGAGCTGTACTTTTTATAGATTCTGAAATGAGAGCTAAATCCATTTTATTCTCAAAGAATCTGTTGCTACTTGGGAGATAACTACAAGCCAGGAAAGCAGAGGTGACGTTCTTTCTCATTTGCCCCCAGTGCTTCACACAGTGCCTGAGACATAATGGGTATTCAGTAAAGAATTGTTGATGATAAAATTTGTTAAGAGGGTAAATCTTATGTTAAGTGTTCTTATCGCAAAATAATAAAGAGTGCAGGAGGAAACTTTTGGAGATGATGGATAGGTGTATGGCATAGATGGTGCTTATGGTTTCATGAATGTACACTTACCTCCAACTCATCAAATTGTATACGTTAATTATGCAGAGATTTTTCTAAGTCAAGAAAAATTCTGCCAGTAGTGAAAAACAGGAACCAATTATTAGATATTATTTCCGATAACGAAAGATTTTTCCATTATGGTCAGGATGTAGTAAGACAAATTCTACCATGCTTAGTTCGAGGTTGATAAATTGTTCCCTCAGTTCATCCTTGGGTTACACTTCCCATCACTCCAGCTTCCCACATTTGCCCTATGTGCTCAGGAATTTGGGGAGCGAGCAGTCTGTGAGCACTTCTGTTTGTGGTGAGCCTACCTTGCCTCAACCCTCTTTTTCTCAGCTCGAAACAACAAAACGAAAGGCCCCAGGGGGAATGACAAATCTCAGATGTTCAACTTTTCTAAAATATTTTCTTTGGAGGGGTCCTAGACCAAATCTTCTCAAGGCATTTTCTTTGCCCTTTGTCCTTTCCAGACCTCCTCTTAGGCCAGGACCAATTTCTCTGACAATGGAACTAAACTAGTTCTCATTTGGAACCATCTGGTTCTTACTGCTTCACAGCTCACCACTCATTCCTAATCACTCTCCCTCAGTCTTTCTTCTTTCCTCTCTCTGATATTTTCAATCTTGTTTCTCCCACAGAAAACATAAGCCATGAGATCATCTGCCAAAAGGGATTTGGCCGTAGTAATAAAGTTTTTAAATGCCCTACCACATTTCCTAGGGGATGGCAAGAATTCTTGAGCTCTAAGAAAGTGTATTTTTCACTGATATGTAAAGAGGGAAGGTTGTGCTTTCTGAAAATACCTGTGTACCTCAGGAAGTGAAATTAAATAAATCCTGGAGGAACAAAAAGTAGCTTTTTTTCATCTCAGGAGCATTTCTTCTTTCCCTCAAGGTACAGTACACAATTACTGTTGGTTAAAGTAATAAAAATGGGATGCTATTATGCCTTTTTAATTTATGCCAGAACTGTACATCTTTTCAAAATTTTAAAGTGTATGTAGCCAATTTTATCTCATAAGGAGTGCTGTGATTCAGGATCAAGAATTTTTTTCTAATCTTTTGCATTGACCACTAGAAGACATTAAGCCACTTATTCAGTAAATGTGTACTGAATGCTTTCTATGTGCCATGACAAGGAAATATTAACTAGTGAACATGCACAGCAAGCCCTCAAATTCTGCTTCTCTGGAACCTACTTAAATGATTGAAATGTGCAGCTCCTATCAGTATTGTTTCCCACTGTAAGCCACTTCTGATTTAATCCTGAGTTCTTCTATGTTTCCTTAAATATGCCAAAAAAAAACTTATTCAGTGAAAAATAAGAAAAATTAAATATCCACAATCCTCAATTTTCCGTCACCACTCTGATATAGATTGCTGGCCTGTGTGGTAAGGAGGGATCTTTGGTCAAAATCAGACTCTAATTTGGTCACATGTTCTAGAGACAAAGAGCTTTCAAAGGGGTCAAAACAGTGGTTCTAAATTTGGTTGCAATTAGAATTTATTGTCCCCACATTATCACAGCTTTATGTTATTAAGCTCATTGTGCACATTTGTACTTCTTTTCTGGTCATTACTGGCCAATATGTTTATCTGCTTGTTTTGTTGCTACTTTTGTTGTTGATATTCAAATGAGATTTTATTTTGAAATAATTATAAACTTACAGAGAGGTTGCAGAGAAAATGCGGAGTTCTCATACACCCCTGACCCAGTTTCAGTTTCCTATTATCATCTTACATTATTGCGGTACATTTGTCAAAACTAAGAAACCAACATTGGTATGTTGCTGTTAACCATAATCCAGACTTTATTCAGATTTCATCAATTTTTCCATGATTTCCTTTTTCTCTTTGAGGATCCAGTCCAGTGTACCGCACTTCCTCGAGATTTTATGTCTTCCAATCTCCTCTAGTCTGTAAGTCTCTATTTTTCCTTACTTTGCTTCACAGCCTTGAGGAGTGTTAGTAGGTATTTTGTAGAATGTCCTTCAGTATGGGTATGTCTGATTTTTTTTTTCCAGAATTAGACTGGAATGATAGGTTTATGGAAAGTGTACCACAAAGGTGAAATGCCTTTCTCAGCACATCAGAAGATCCTTGATAGCCATATGACATCACAGGCGATGTCAACCTTCATCGCCTGTGTCCAGATTCTTCCACTATAGAATTACTATGTTTCCCTTTCCCTATTTCGTTCTTTGGAAGCAAGTCACAAAGTCTAGCCACCCTCAGGCAGGTGAGGGAAAAACTAAGCTCTACCTGCTGGAAAGGGAAGTATCTATATAATTACTTGGAACTATTCTTTAAGAAAGATTTGTCTCTTTCTCTCCATTTATCAATTCAGTCAATTATATCCATATGGACTCATTTTTTATTTTTTTATTTTTTTTTTTACTTTGAGTGATAGTCTAATACTATGTTATTTATTTTGTTGCTCGAATATTTCCAGCAATGGCCTTTGGGAATTCTTTTGGATTGGTTCCTATGTCCCTTCTATTTAAGCCCATTCTTTTATTTTTTGAACACTGCCGTACTTTCTGGTACTACAAAATGCTCTAGGCTGATTTTGTATTTTCCCTGCCCTGGCCCCAGAAGCAGCCGTTTCTCCAAAGAGAGATGACTCCTTTTATTGGGGAATGGTAAAAAGAAACCAAGATCTAAGAACTAGGAATGCTCGTTGCAATTGCAGAGTCATTGCTTTCAGCGAACAGAACTAGGTAACGCACATTTGTATATTAGCCTATGTGTAAACACATATCTATAACTCTATCTGTGTGTGTGAATGTGTGTAAAGCTAAGTTCATTCTGATATCTCCAACTCCAGCACCACAAGTTTCAGGCGAGCCATCCTTTCTTGCTCATCTGTAACTTCTTTCTCTGAGAAAACTGCCTGCCACCATCCACTGCTTATTTATTTATTGATTGATTGATTTTGACTTCACCACCAGAAAAAAAAGGAGTTTCAGAATTGTTAACTATATCCCACCTGGGGAAATTTTAAACCACCTAATATTCAAGGCACCTGAGATCAATTACGTCAATTTCTGGGACTGTAATATAGGCTTAGGAGTCTTAGAGTTTCCCAGGTGATTTCAATGCCTAGCCAAGCTGAAAAACACTGAGGCAAAAGGTCAACACGCAGGGGCAAGATTTTTCTCGCCTTTCTCTTTCTGCTGTTTGCTTCCATGCGACTGAAACTGGAAGGACTGGACGCTGATGCAAAGCGAAGGAGGCACAGGCTGCTCACTACTCCTCGGTAAGCTTCCCCTCCCTGCACCAGTTTGGCAGGAGGGTAATTATTCCTCTTTAGGGCTTTGTTTTGAGGCGTCACATTCTTTGGTGATGGCAGGTGGGCTTGGGATTGGACCTGTTTCATCTGCGTGTATGATATGACTGTGCGTAGGTGGGAAAAAAAACAAAAAACAAAAAACCAGCAAGCCTGCCTCACAGCCTGCTTGACTAACTCCCAGGTTATTTTAAAAAAAGGGTTTACCAAGTGTGTCCCAACTCAGATAACCAGTGTCACTGTATTGAGTGTTGGTTTGCCGAATAAGACCATAGCTACGACTAAAGCGTTACTTTGCCTTCTGTTTGCCTTCCTTCGCCTCCTATGTGCATACTTCATACGCGTGGACCCTTGGGGAAGAGTCATTGGTCAAGAATAAGTTTTGGAGTTTCCTGGAATATCCTAGCATAAATAGATGTAATTTCTTATTTCAAAATTAAACATAGGCATGTGTTAACTAATATGCATCATTTGTATATTACAAATTATATTCTAAAATATAAGTTTAATTTTTAATTAAACTCAGACTATGCAGGAGTCTAAAGTTTTTCCACCTTCAAATCCATGCTCCCTGATGTAGTTGCTTTAAGTAGTTCCGGTTTTTAGATTTGCTGGTATTTACTATTATGTTTAAATAATATATTCATATATCTCTGACTTGAATTATCAATATGAAGATGTTTGTTTGATCTCGGAAGCTAAGCAGGGTCGGACCTGGTTAGTACTTGGATGGGAGACCACCTAGGAAGGCCGTGTGCTGAAGGCGTTAAAAAAAAAAAAATTTTGTTGACTTCCCACTGTGAAACACTATGGACACGTTATACATCCAACCACTTCCACTTCTCTAGCCTTATTTTTGTTTTATATACATACATATATATAATTTTCATGGTCAAGATTATATTTATTTTTGTTTTATAATAACTTTGTCTTTTGTGCTTCTGTTAATTCCAAGGCCAGTTTTTCTATTTGCTCCTCTTGGTTATTTTTGGCTGGTAGTTTTCTTCGAATGTCAGATTTTTTGTGTTTTTTATGATTGAAGAGCTACGCTGATTACTCTAGGTGCCTGGGTTGGTTTTCTGTAAAGTTAGAGTAATTTGGTTACAAAGAACAGACATCAACTCTGGCTAATTTAAGCAGATAAGGAATAAGTAATTCACTCAGAGGATTCAGAATGATTACCTCTGAAGGTACCAGGCAGCCGGGGGGCCATGGAGGGTAGAAAGTAATGGGCAGCCTGTTTAAGGAGCTGCATTTAAGATGACACAGCACAAAACATTTCTTTCCTTAAGTCACTCCATTCAAGATACAAATTCCTGGGGAAAACATCTGTTTGGGCCACAGGCTCACCTCCCAGCAGGGTTGAGAAGAACCTCATGGTTGACAATCCCACACAGTAAGTGGTGGGGGTTTGGAGGGAAGGGAGGACAGGTAAGTTTCCCAAAGGGAAAAACAAAAGGGGCAGAAGTTCAATGAATTTTTCCCTCTTTCATTTGTCTAGGTATGTTTCTTCAACCTACCCTTAAACATAGAGCTGGCTAGCTCTGTCCCTTCTCTCTGCCCAGAATGTGCCTCCACGAAGCTTTTCTCATTCCTGGTTCCTTTCCTTGCTACAGATCTTAGTTCATATGTCACCTAATGAAGGCCTGCTCTGACACGCTCTCTGAAGCAGCCCTGTACTTCCTTACACATTACCTGATTATTCTTAGTTTTCGGAATTTGAATTTCTGGTTTATTTACTGGGCTGGATTATTGTTCATCTTTTCCCTCTAAAGGGCAAGGACACATTGATCTCATCTCATTTCCTGCTCTATGCCTGGTAGGCATAGATGTGTTTGTGAAATGAAAGAGCAGTTCATTGTGAGCTTAAGTAAGTGAATGGAACATATTAATAGGAATGGGGAAGACAGGCAGACCGTGGACCCCAAAATTGCCAAAACAAGGAGCACTGTACTCTGTGGTAGAACAACTTAAAGTATTCAACTCTTGAAAGAATTCAAAGAAATAGTTTCTTGCATGTAGGTCCTAAATTACCTCAAGTTTTGCTCTCATTTTCTCTCAGGCTATAACGTCTACTCTAGAGGCTCTCCTCCAGCTGATCAATTTTTTTTTTTTTTTTTTTTTTTTTTTTTAGAGAATAATCCTTGAGCTTTAACTTTTTGTTTAATAAACTATTGAGGCCTTCTCCTAGAAGCCTTTGCTAGGGGCAAGTGAAAGGCTTCATTGGTCTGGCCTTTCAGGTTATGGGTGCTATAAACCGACTATTTATGGTCTCCCAAAATTCATAAGTTAAAACCTAATTTCTACTGTGGTGGGATTTGGAGGAAGGGCCTTTGGGAAGCGGTTAGTTAGGAGGGTAGAGACCCCA
>NW_011888784.1:22579180-22585084 GCF_000151845.1 Pteropus vampyrus | reverse complement strand
ATCTCATCTCATTTCCTGCTCTATGCCTGGTAGGCATAGATGTGTTTGTGAAATGAAAGAGCAGTTCATTGTGAGCTTAAGTAAGTGAATGGAACATATTAATAGGAATGGGGAAGACAGGCAGACCGTGGACCCCAAAATTGCCAAAACAAGGAGCACTGTACTCTGTGGTAGAACAACTTAAAGTATTCAACTCTTGAAAGAATTCAAAGAAATAGTTTCTTGCATGTAGGTCCTAAATTACCTCAAGTTTTGCTCTCATTTTCTCTCAGGCTATAACGTCTACTCTAGAGGCTCTCCTCCAGCTGATCAATTTTTTTTTTTTTTTTTTTTTTTTTTTTTAGAGAATAATCCTTGAGCTTTAACTTTTTGTTTAATAAACTATTGAGGCCTTCTCCTAGAAGCCTTTGCTAGGGGCAAGTGAAAGGCTTCATTGGCCTGGCCTTTCAGGTTATGGGTGCTATAAACCGACTATTTATGGTCTCCCAAAATTCATAAGTTAAAACCTAATTTCTACTGTGGTGGGATTTGGAGGAAGGGCCTTTGGGAAGCGGTTAGTTAGGAGGGTAGAGACCCCAGGGAGCTCCCTCACTTCTTTTACCATTAACAAGGAAGTGTGCCTTCACCAGACACCAAATCTACTGGTGCCTTGATTCTGGACTTCCTAGCCTCCAGAATTGTGAGAAATAAATGTTCATTGTTTGAGCCACCCAGTCTATGATATTTTTGTTATAGCAGCCCCAATGGACAGTCAGTCTTTAATTACCCAGCACTTCTCTGGTTTTGAGCATTAAGGGTGCTTCCTAGAGAAGGATTGTTTCTGCCTCTGGGAATGACTGTGGCATCCCGTGATCGTTTTTCTTTTTTTCTTTCATTAATATAATTCTATCTACTTTATATTTTTCAGAATTTCGTCAAAATGTTCTGGTTTACTGCTAAATATCTTTTTCTAGTCCAGAACTCTTATTATCTCATGTATTTTCAATTAATTCATTCTCTTCTTTCAATAAAAATTTGAGAGTGTTTGAGATGTATGTGCTCAGGACACCATTATTGACAAGATTATATTAATATAATAATAATATATCCACCTCTTAAAAGCACCCTCTTTCCATAATTTCTAACAAATAACAGGTTCTTTATTAGCAAAATGACTAAAAGGGAACGTTTTTATTGGGTTCTTATAAGACACAAGAATATTACATTGGGATACTTTTTATTAATACTAATTAAACTAAATTGCTTTTACTTTTACTTTAGTGTAATACTCTATTTTAACCAAAGACTGCCAAAGCTGAATATCTTTTCTTTGAAAATTCTTTTAATTAGCATTTCAAGCATCTATTTTCTAATAATTCGTTCATGTTGGCCCTGAGAAAAATGTCATTTAAATGAATTTTAAATCAAAGGAATACTAACCTATCTTAATATGTAGTTGAACATTTTATGTGTGTTTTAGTGTATACTCATGTTTTGAGAAAAATTCCAAATTCTAGATATATTAAATATGAAAAATAAAACTATGAAATTATTACAAGAAAGTAGCAGAGCACAAAGAATTTTTAATAGGAAAAGTCATAACAAGTCATAAAAAGTATAAATTAATAAAGATTAAAATTTTTATTCCATAGACATTTTCTAATCATATATAGCAAAAGATAACAAGCAAAAGGAAAAACTAAGCCACAGACTAGGAAAAGGTGTTTGTAGCATATATTAGACACAGGGTTATATCCAGAATATATAAAGAATTCTGACTAATGAGGACAAGAAAAATAATGCAATAGTAAAATGGGCAAAGAAAAACAATTCAGAAAAAGACTGAAATGACAAATGTATAAAAATATGTTCACTTTCACTGAAAATCAGATAAATACTACATATAATAAAACCAAAAATATTCCATTTTTCATCCATTAAACTGTCAAACTTTTCCATTTTTGCTAATAACTATTCAAATTGAGGAAGAAATTTTTTGTTTTTGTATACTGCTGATGTAGCTTAAATTGATATGGTCACTTTAGAGAATAGTTCTAAAATGTACACATATACTATGATCCAGCGATTTAACTTCGAGCTGTATACCCTTCCTTGGACATTGTTTCTCAAGCTTTGGCCAACACCATCTAAGTTATTGTTAAACGCACAAATTGTCCCAGATTCCATTTCTGCTGTCCAGCTCAGAATCTCTGACTGAAGCCTCCTAGATTCCTTCTGTTCACTCCTCCAAACCCACTCTCCACCTTGCCCGCCCTACTCTCTGTCCTAGAGGGCTAGACTACATGATGATATAACAGGGCTCCATTCCCCTGGCTTCAGGGTTGGCTTAGTCAAATGGGAAATCCTGGCAGGAACTCGGAGGAGTGAGGTTTGGATATTTAATTCCTTCCTGGAAGGTTTCAATAGGCTGGCTCTTTCACCATTCAGTTGCTACTGGCTCCAGGTGACTGTATTATTTCTTGCTTCACTAAACCAGGGGTCAGCAAACTACAGGCCTATTTTTGTAGAGCCCTTACATTTATAATATTTTTCTAAAACATTTTTAAAGAGTTATTTTAAAAAAGAAGGCAATGAAGAATATCCAACAGACCGCATGTGCTCCACAAAGCTTAAAATATTTACTAGTGGGCCTTTTACAGAAAAAGTTTTCCCACCCATGACCTAGACCCATATTGTTATAAATAGTCCCCCTGTAATTAAACCTATTTCAGTTATTTTGAGTTTTCCATGTTTCCTGCTTTGCCTTTGACTGTTATGGAGGAGCCTGGGAAGCTATATTGGCAAAAGTGCTTCCACATGATTTTACCTCCAGGAAATTTTGGAAAACTCTGTCCTAGAGTAATTTGTGTAAATGTGTCCAGGGATATTAATGTAGCCAGTCTTTATAATACTCAAAAAAAAATGAAACAAACTAAATATCCATCAAAAATGAATGAAAAAAATGACGTATATTCAGGTGAAAGGTATCAATGAATAATATATCAGAATGAATTGGTCTCAGACATATGAAAAATAAAACTATGAAATTATTACAAGAAAGTAGCAGAGCACAAAGAATTTTTAATAGGAAAAGTCATAACAAGTCATAAAAAGTATAAATTAATAAAGATTAAAATTTTTATTCCATAGACATTTTCTAATCATATATAGCAAAAGATAACAAGCAAAAGGAAAAACTAAGCCACAGACTAGGAAAAGGTGTTTGTAGCATATATTAGACACAGGGTTATATCCAGAATATATAAAGAATTCGACTAATGAGGACAAGAAAAATAATGCAATAGTAAAATGGGCAAAGAAAAACAATTCAGAAAAAGACCGAAATGACAAATGTATAAAAATATGTTCACTTTCACTGAAAATCAGATAAATACTACATATAATAAAACCAAAAATATTTCATTTTTCATCCATTAAACTGTCAAACTTTTCCATTTTTGCTAATAACTATTCAAATTGAGGAAGAAATTTTTTGTTTTTGTATACTGCTGATGTAGCTTAAATTGATATGGTCACTTTAGAGAATAGTTCTAAAATGTACACATATACTATGATCCAGCAATTTAACTTCGAGCTGTATACCCTTCCTTGGACATTGTTTCTCAAGCTTTGGCCAACACCATCTAAGTTATTGTTAAACGCACAAATTGTCCCAGATTCCATTTCTGCTGTCCAGCTCAGAATCTCCGACTGAAGCCTCCTAGATTCCTTCTGTTCACTCCTCCAAACCCACTCTCCACCTTGCCCGCCCTACTCTCTGTCCTAGAGGGCTAGACTACATGACGATATAACAGGGCTCCATTCCCCTGGCTTCAGGGTTGGCTTAGTCAAATGGGAAATCCTGGCAGGAACTCGGTGGAGTGAGGTTTGGATATTTAATTCCTTCCTGGAAGGTTTCAATAGGCTGGCTCTTTCACCATTCAGTTGCTACTGGCTCCAGGTGACTGTATTATTTCTTGCTTCACTAACCCAGGGGTCAGCAAACTACAGGCCTATTTTTGTAGAGCCCTTACCTTTATAATATTTTTCTAAAACATTTTTAAAGAGTTATTTTAAAAAAGAAGACAATGAAGAATATCCAACAGACCGCATGTGCTCCACAAAGCTTAAAATATTTACTAGTGGGCCTTTTACAGAAAAAGTTTTCCCACCCATGACCTAGACCCGTATTGTTATAAATAGTCCCCCTGTAATTAAACCTATTTCAGTTATTTTGAGTTTTCCATGTTTCCTGCTTTGCCTTTGACTGTTATGGAGGAGCCTGGGAAGCTATATTGGCAAAAGTGCTTCCACATGATTTTACCTCCAGGAAATTTTGGAAAACTCTGTCCTAGAGTAATTTGTGTAAATGTGTCCAGGGATATTAATTTAGCCAGTCTTTATAATACTCAAAAAAAAAATGAAACAAATTAAATATCCATCAAAAATGAATGAAAAAAATGACGTATATTCAGGTGAAAGGTATCAATGAATAATATATCAGAATGAATTGGTCTCAGACATATGAAAAATAAAAATCAAGTTATAGAACCATATAAAGAAAATACAATGTATAAATTAAAATGTACTTTACAGACAAATGTGCATATTGGTTACTTCTGGGAGTGGGAGGATAAAGGGTCACAGGAAAAATAGACCAGTTGTGATGGTCAAAAGAACTGGAAGAAACATTGTTGACTGGCTGCTCCACACTCATGCCATCCTTTTCTACTTCATCTTGCTGCTGGGACTCTTCATATGCCCTAGGTTCTTCCAAGCACACCCTGTGTGCAATTGCAACAGGAAGGTGAGCACTGTGAGACAGTGGTTTGCCTGGAGAAATGCATGATGGTGAAAGCATCTGATTCTTCTGAGGCATCGTGGCAAAGTTTTAGCTTCCAAAACCTAGCAGCATAGGTGCTGAGTAACAAGTGGCAACAGCAGTGGACTTTCTGCTATAAGAACCCCATGGTATAATTGATCACTTCTTCTAGCTACATGATCTTGGCTATGTAGCATTCAAGCCTTATTCTCTGCTCTCCACAAGATTCTGTGTACTACCTTATTACCCTTTTAAAAACCCCTTTCTGTTTAAACTCAGTAGAGTGGACTCTGTTGTCTGCAAAAAGCAGTTACATACATAGGGCTATTAGTCTCATCTATATTGTTCAATTTCTTTAAAAATGACAGCACATATGATGAAACAATTATGTGTTATGAAATGTAGCTTAATTGTTCTTTGTAATTTTTAATTTTCTCTTCCTCAAAAAATATATTTATATGGAACATAAATTAGTTCTCTATTACTTTACTACAGATTAAACAACCATTTATGCCAGAAAGCTATTTGTCAACCCAACATAGAAAACAACTATTACATGTCCATACCTAAGTGTCCTAAATAGTATCCATTTCTTGCTGTCTTGCAGTTTTTTCTTGTACCATTTCTAGTTTATTCATAATTTCCTCAAACCCATCCTAAGGATGTTCCTTTTTTATTGAGATATAATTTACATATATTTGTTTCAAGTGTGCAACACAATGATTCACTACTGATATACATTGTAAAATGATCACAAGTCTAGTTAACATTCATCACCACACAACTGAAACATTTTTTTCTTGAGATGAGAACTTTTGATATTGATTCTCAGCAATTTTCAAACATATAATACAGTAAACACAGTATTAACTATAATCACTACACTATACATATCTTCAGGACTTATAACTGGAAGTTTGTTCCTTTTGACCACCTCCACTCATTTCTCTCATCCCCCACCAGCCACTTCTGCCAACCACCAATTTGTTCTCTGTATTTGAGTTTAGTTTGTAGTGGTTTTTATTTTTTTAACCTAACAAGGCCTTCAAGGTTCATTCATGTCACCAATTACAAGTTTTTATTTTTATTAATTTAATATTAAT
>NW_011888784.1:22564468-22578325 GCF_000151845.1 Pteropus vampyrus | reverse complement strand
GGTTTTTTTTGCTACTAAGTTGTATGAGTTCTTTATATATTTTAAACATTAATCTTTTATCAGATATATGATTTGCAAATATTTTTTCCCATTCCATAGTTTGCCTTTTCATTTTGTTGGTTTCCTTTGCTGTTCGTAGCTTTTTATTTTAAGATAGTCCCACCTGTTTATTTTTACTTTTAGTGCTTTCACTTTTGATGTCAGATTCAAAAAATCATCATCTATGTCATGGAGCTAATGTCAGGGAGCTTACTGCCTGTTTTCTTCTAGAAGTTTCATGGTTTTAGGTTATGTTCAAGTTTTTAATCCATGTTGACTTAATATTTTGCATGATGCAAGATAGTGATTCAGTTTCATTTTTATGCATGTGGCTGTCCACTTTTTCCAACACCATTTATTGAAGAGATTATTCTTTTCCTATTGTATGTTCCTGGTTCCTTTGTCATGAATTAATTGACTATAAATGCATAGATTTATTTCTGGGCTCTTTTCTGTTTCATTGATCTATGCGTATGTTTTTATGCCAGTACCATCCTGTTTTGATGACTATGCCTTTGTAATATATTTGGAAGTCAGGGAACATGATGCCTCAAGAGTGCTTTAGGTATTTGGGGTCTTTTATGTTTCTATACAAATTTTAGGATTGTTTTTCCTATTGTCAAAAATGCCATTGAAATTGTGATAGAGATTGCATTGCGGCTGTAGATTTCTTTGGGTAGTGTGACATTTTAACATTAATTCTTCCAAACCATGAGCATGGACTATCTTTCCATTTATTTGTATCTCCTTCAAATTATTTTATTAATGTCTTATAGTGTTCAGTGTGCAGATCTTTCAATTCCTTGGTGAAATTTATTCCTAGGTATTTTATGCATTTCAATGTAATTATAAATGGGATTGTTTTATTTTTATTTCAATTACAGTTGACATACAATATTATATGGGTTTTAGGTGTGCAACATAGTGATTAGACATTTATATCACCTACAAAATGATCACCCCAATAAGTCTAGTACCCATCTGACACCATACAGAGTTATTAATATTATTGACTGTATTTCCTATGCTATACTTTATATCTCCATGACTATTTTGTAACTGCCAATTTGTACTTCTTAATCCCTTTATCTTTTTCACCCATTCCCCTAACCTCACTTCCCATCTGGCAACCATCAGTTTGTTCTCTGAGTGTGTTTCTGTTTTATTCTTTTATTTTATTCTTTAGATTTCACGTATAAGTGAAATCATATGGTATTTGTCTTTCTCTGTCTGACTTATTTCACTTAGCATAATATCCTCTGGTCCATCCATGTTGTCACAAATGGCAAGATTTCATTGATTTTTTTATGGCTGAGTACAATTCCATTATATATATGTACCATATCTTCTTTTTATACATTTGCTTCCATATCTCGACTATTTTAAATAATACTTTGATGTACTTAGATAGGAGTGTATATATTTTTCAAATTAGTGTTTTGGATTTCTTTGGATATATACCCAGAAGTGAAATTGCTGAGTCATAAGCTAGTTCTATTTTTAATTTTTTGAGGAAACTTCATGCTGTTTTCCATAATAGCTGTACCAGTTTACAATATCGCCAACATGCATGAGGGTTCTCCAAATCCTTGCCAATACTTGTTTGTTGATTTTTTGATGATAGGTCTTCCAACAAGAGTGAGGTGATATCTTATTGTGGTTTTTAATCTGCATTCCCTTAATAATTAGCGATGTTAAGCATCTTCTCATATATCTATTAGCCATCTGTATGTCCTCTTGGGAGAAATGTCTATTCAGGTCCTCTGCCCATTTTTAATCAGATTGTTTTTGGTGTTAAGTCATATGAGTTCCTTCTATATTTTATACGTAAACATCTTATCATTGGCAAATATCTTCTCCCATTCAGTAGGTTTTTTCATTTGGTTGATGGTTTCCTTCACTGTGCAAAAACTCTTGAGTTCGATGTGTAGTCCCTTTTGTTTATTTTTCCTTTTGTTTCACTTGCTTGAGGAGACATATCAAAAAAAATTACTAATAGCAATGTCAAAGAGTTTACTGCCTATGTTTTCTTCTAGGAGTTTTATGGTTTGGGGTCTTAAATTTATGTCTTTAATCTATTTCGAGTTTATTTGCTTCTCTGAGTTAATTCGCTTGATCACTTATAAGAAAGTGATTCAGATTCATTCTTTTGCACATCTGTTTAGTTTTTCCAACATCATTAATTGACGAGACTGTCTTTACACCATTGTATATTCTTGCCTCCTTTGTTATAGATTAATTGACCATGGGATTGTTGTAAAATTTCTCTTTCTGATAGTATATTACTAGTGTATAGAAACACAATAGATTTTTGTATATTAATTCTGTATCCTGCAACTAAATTTGTTATGCTAACCATTTTTTGATGGAGTCTTTAGGGTTTTCTATATCATGTTATCTGCAAATAGTGACAGTTTTACTTCTTTCTTTCCAATTTGGATGCCTTTTATTTTTTATTCTTGCCTGATTTCTCTGGCTAGGATTTTCGATACTATGTTGAGTAAAAGTGGAGAGAGTGGGCATCCTAAGGATGTTTCTTTAAAAATATATGCGTGTATGTCTGTTAATTGCCTTCGCTGCTTTAAATCTTATAATTTCCACCAGATTCCCTCATGGAAATCAGAATTTCAACATTTCTCATCATTATATTAATAATTGTACTGTTACAGGGTGATGATCAGTTCTGAATGAGGTTCTAATATATACACTCATGATATATAACCAATAATGGCAAATGTTAAGCTTTATTTTCTTCATTAAATTCCTAAGTCATGTAACTTTGTCAAACTACTTGATTTTGCCAGTTATCATTATCTTCATCTGTAAAATTGGGGCCTGCATTGGTGGCTGAAATCAAATATTGTGTTTTCAATTTTTGACATGTTGAGTTTGACGAGCCTTTACTGAATGGAGACATTTACTAAGTAGGTAGGGTGTGTGTGTGTGTGTGTACATGTACGTGTGTCTCACGTAAGATGTCATAGGAAGAAATAGAATTGAAATTCATTGATAAATTAATATATTTGAGACTGTGGGCATAAATTAGATTCCTTAAGGAGATGGTATAGAATAATGTGAGAAAAGGACCCACGGCCAGATTTCTAGGAACTTCAATTTTAAGTGGCCCAATGCATGGGCCTGCATTCTGCATTGAAGGCTAAGAGGGGAAGACCAGAGAAAAAGGGGAAAACCAGCAGAGTATACAGTATTATAAGCTCACAGAAAAGAATGTTGTAAGTGGAAGTAATGAACATACTTAGAGGTTACGTAAGTTAAAAACTGAAATTGTCCAATAATTTTAATGGAACGGAGGTTAATTGGCAGAAGTCATGTATTTTATATAGAAGGGGAAAGTAGGCCTTTCTTCTAAGATGTAAGTTAATTAATAATGTTTAAATATGAATGGAAAGGGTCCAGCTCCTTTGTTTCTGCTGTTCTCTCTACCTAAAATATGTTACCCCCATCTCTACCAATTTAAATTTATACATCCTTAATGGGCCATTTCTTTTTTTTTTTAAATGATATATTAGTCAAGCTTTAATTGCAGTGACCTGAATCTACTCTAGTTTAAGCATAAAGGGATTTATACGGGATATTTCATGGATTACAATGGCATTGCTGAAGAAACAGATTAAAATCTAAGTTTCCTGGAATAATTTCCAAAAAGCACCACAGAGCTGCATTTTGAAGAATGCTGCTGCTTTGGCCATAATCAGATATCTATGTACTGACTAACTTAGGAAATAAAACTGTAAATATATGCTATTCCCAAAAGGTAACTGATCAGCAGGTTTAATTGGATGCTCATCATTCTAATAGAAGTTTTTATACTCATTCTCCGTGTGTACATATTCAAAATTAATATATGTTATTGACTTGCATCTTTCTTTCTAAATCATATTTATCTTGTATGATAAATCTTTAATCATAAAATATAGTCTAAAACTTTTGCACTTTTGCTAAGTGGAGATATTAAGGAAGCAGTTGTATATTTGTCTCTGGGGCTCAATATTAGGTACATAAATTTTTTCATTAACATTCATGCTGTATTTTATGTCACTGTAGGGTTATTCAAAAATTTATTCTCCTGACATGGGCAGTTGGTTCTTTTTACAATTTTCTCTGTTAAAAATGATGCAATATCATTTATACATACTTCCATCCAAGATGGAATACTGTTTTTACCCTCACTCTGTAACAACTAAAATACTAGATAAAATGTATGAAACACTATTTGACATCAGCCAACAAAGAACAGTGATTCCTAAGAGACAAGGAAAAAAATGAAGTGATCCCTCTGATGCCCTAGTTTCCTGCCTTTAGAGAATTTTCATGCTATGGCACAGTAAGGGGTAACTTGGGCAAAGCTTGGTGTGCTCTCAAAGCTGAGGAAACAACTTAGGGTCCAAGAAGATCCTAAGTAACTAGAATTCATAGGACAGAATGCCAAAGGATAGATATATAAACAGAGAACTCCTGAGATTTGCAAAGGGATGCAGCAGAGTGCTGATCATCACATGCTTGTAATGAACATACCCAAGGCTGGGGAATGAATCATGCAAAAAGATTAGAAAAAATGTACTCGGAGTTCACACAGGACTGGAAATATTGCCTGTTATTAAGTTTTTGTATTTATTAATTTTTTTCTAACAGGAATCATGCGGTTCCTGGATCAAAGACAAATTTTTAATTACTCAGAATATATTTTGTCAGTCCTTCATGCTCCAGTACCCCAAAAGACAATGCAGTGGGCCAGAAATCACCTGTGTCTTAATGGGGTTTGTACAAGAAAGCAGACACATTTGCCCCCCTCCTCCAGAGAGGGAAAGAGATTTTTGCTTTTTAATATAAACAAATGCTGATTGGGGATAAAGGGTAAAGGTCCCTAAGTCAATTATGTAAATAGTTCCAGCATCCTTTATATTGAACTCCTAAGGCTTGTTATTCAAACATCCTTTAATCCAGGTACCAGCAAACTTTGTTCAGAAAGCCCAGATCATGCAGCATTGTTTTATGTAGCTTGTTTCCTAACTCCTAATCCCACCAACCAGACTAGAAAATCTAATAATTCAGAGGAAATTGGATAGAGTAGTCAGAAGGCTCTAACATCAGCAGTGGGTTATTTACCCATAGAACAAATGTTGTTATGATCACACCTAAAAATGTAAAAGCAACACTTAAAATGATCAAACCGTTTCAAAGGGATACAAAAGTATACAACACCTAACAAGGTATAATTTGCAAGGTCTGTCATCCAATTAAATAATTGCTAGGCAATAAAGAGAAACAACATAAAACTCTCAATAAGAAGAAAAAATAAAAATTGAAACCCATACATAAAGATTTCAATTAGCATATAAGCACTTTCAAAAGCTTTTATAATTGTTTCATATGTTCAAAAAGCTAGAGGAAAATTATAAACATGGAAGACAAAAAATATCCTCATTGAAATTCTAAAGGTGAAAACTATAATGCAAGAGATAAAATATACACTTGACGGAACTAATATCAGACTAGACATTGTGGACAAAATGATTAGTGAACTTGAAGACATAACAATAGGAATTATCCAAAATGAAATGGAAAGAAAAGTTTCATCTAAAAGAGGCAAAAAGAAATAAACAGACCATCAATGAGCTACTCAACAATTTCATGCTGCCTGCTATGTTTGTAATTAGTGTCTCTGGATGAGAGAAGAGAGTACAGAAAAAAATATTTGCAGAAATAACAGCTGAATATGTCCAAATTTCATGACAATTATAAACTCAGATACAAGACGCTCAATAAACCGCAAGCACAAGAAACATGAAATAAATTATAACGAGGCACATGATAAATATCTTAAAAGTATCCAAAGTAAAAACATAGTTTACAGAAAAATAAACATAAGATAACAGCAGATTTCTCTTGGAAACAATGCAAACAACAAGACATTGGAGCAACATTGTTAAATACAGAAAGAAAAACACTGACCACCTAGAATTCTATACCTAATATATATTTCAAAAACAAAGGTGAAACAAAGAATTGTTGGGTCATACAAAAGCTGAAAAGTTTTTTTACACACCCATGCTACCAGAAGTGTTGAAGTCCTTTGGGCAGAAAGAAAATAATACCAGATATCTGAGTAAGAAATGAAGAACACCAAAATGGCAATACATATGTAAATAAATAATACCTTTTTCTTTTTATTTATATCTATAAAAGAGTTGATGTTTTGAAAAACAACAATGTAGTGCGTGGTTATAACACCCGAAGAAGTAAAATGTATGACAATAGCCCAAAGGTCAAGAGGAGAAAAGGACAAAACTGTGCACTGTATCCTACTGATTTTTAGTTCTTTACACATTGTCGATGCTAATTCTCTATTGAGTATATGTTTTCCAAATATCTCCCCAAGGTTTATGGTTGGTTTTATTTTGCCTCTGGTATCTTTTCATGCACAGATTTTTAATTTAATGCAGTCAGATTTATCAATCTTCTTTCATTATTTGTGCTTTTTTTTGTCTTATATAAGAAACTTTCTCACCCTTTCCAAGATCATAAAAATATTTATATTTTCTTCTGAAAATATTCCCAATACCCTCATAATAATCATCATTTTCTGCTTAAAGTGGTGGTTCAATTGACACAAAGTTCCTTGTAGGCAGATACTGTGATAACTTGTCTTTTATTGAAGAATAATCCTATGTTCGGGAAAGTCACCTTCTCAGAATTTCAGGAGGATTTTTCATGTGAGGAGTGAGGAAGAGGATGTGCCAGCCAGATCAATTACATTAACTCTGACAATCAGAGGGTTGACGGGCACCACAGCTGTATCATCCTCAAGTCCTTGTAATTACCAGAGGTCACAAGCCAAGAAGGAAAGTAGTTTATGCCCATGAGAAAGTTCTGGATACATGAGAAGGAAAGATAACATCCAGTGAGATTTCAGCTTTTCCAGATCCATAATTCTGTGTTGAGAAACTGTTTCACTGATGATAAGGGCCTGTTGTTTTCAATGGTTGAGCAGGAACTGCTTATATTTCCTCAGTCAATATATTTCTGTCCTGATTCAAGGTGCTTTCCATTTTGTATTTCCTGACTTGTCGTCTTTTGGAGGTCACACTCTAATGTTCATCTAGCCTTCTGGCTCCTCTTTAAATAAATAAATAGAAAAGAGAATGAAATCTTTAGTCTCAAGGACAGATTCTAACAGAAGAGAAAATAGAGCAGAACAAGTTCTAGAGATGCTGAAATGCCAGCTATAACTATTCCTTTAGATAAATGATTGTTTTTGGAATATCCTTTGAGAAGTCCTATGGAAATATGCTACCTATTCTTTAATTGTCTCATTTATATTTTCTTTTTGCATAATCATACTACCTTAAGTTTATAGCACTTGATATTTATTATCCCAAGTGATCTCAGTATTATCAACATTATTGTGTAATGTTCTTTTGATGGGATTATTCTTCAAAAGGGAAATTATTTTGTCATCCACTGTTTCTTCCCTGTTTTGCTTAAAAGAATTAAAATCAGTATCAGTTACATAGTTTTGAAGTACATGCATTGGAAAAGGTAACTTTAGCTAAAAGAAAAAAATTCTTTAAATCATCTCCCGACACATATATTCTGCTAATAATTATAAAATGTTTTATTTTATTTCTCTGTAATGGAATACATTACATTGTTTCCAATTTGAGTAGATCATGTACCAGAACACTATTAAATAATCACAAACAGCCTGTGGTTTTTGTTTTGGACTTCCCTGAAGCATAAACTGTTAGAGATGATGCAACATTTTTCTCTAATTGGCCCTTGTATGAAATTCTAACTCTGGACTCAAAATTCCATTCCAGCTCTGAATTTCGGGTAAGGTTATATGAGGTTCTCAGACTCAGATAATGGTTGGTTATAATCACAAACAGCCAGTGAAGCCTGGGCAAAAAAGCTGGTGTTAAAGAACTTTGGGTGAAATTGAACCCCAGAGGACAGGGGCCCCTTACACTCCAGCTGCTAGGCACATCGTATAACATCCATCATGACCGGCAGCTCAGCAGCACTGAAACTGTGGGCCCAGTCAGGACTAGGCCTAGAAGACTGCAGAGGGCTTTTAGTTTTCCAGGGACAATTAATATTCCCAGAAAATGAGGTTCTTTCCTAGGAAAGAGATGGTAATTTAGACGGGAGGCCTTGCAATTCCACAAGCGTTGATGTTGCTAAGGCCTTCTGGAGGGAAGCTATACCTCATTTACTGTTGGCCAGAACAACTTATCTAGTGACATAATCAGAACCCCACAAAAATACCCCAAGGAAGGATAAGTTTATATTTGAAGCTGCCCTAGTTTCCTCACAAGCTCCCTCCTCCTCTCTTCTATTCTCCTGGTATCCCAAACCCTTATCCAGTTTCCTGACTGTCCAGCCATTTCTACCACCACTTACACAGGCCTGAACTCTCCAAGAAGAAAACCCTTCTCTAAATGAAATATGCTTCTCCTGTTCCCATGATTGTAGACTTTCTGATCAGGGCCAAAAATGAGGGAGTGAGGCAGCGCAGATATAGTATGTCTTCTAAAACTCAGAGATCCGGGTAATCTACTCCAGCTGTAACTCCTGTATCATGAAGGGTTGGCGGGGAACAAACCAAAAGTAAATTACAGGTCTTGCCTGAATATAGGGTAGAGCAAAACTACCCTATATGGTGTCACTGTCTTATTGCACTATGAGAAACTGAGGAATCTGTGTTGCTTTATGTGCAAGTTATGGAGTTCCTAATGCATAGAGCAAGGGTAAAGTACAGGCTACAGGGACAAAATCGGAAGGGTCAGAAGGCTGAGGAAGATGTGGTCTGCCTCCCACCTGTCTTCGTCAAGCTTACCCACTGCTCCAAAGTCAGCTTAATGTGACTGTGTTCCCAAAGCTGCTCCTATTTCATCTCCCCTGCCTCCAACTAGGACTCAACATGCTCCTCTCAGCATACCTCTGTCAGATTTTACTACATGGTTCTATCATCACTGATAAATTTCTCTCACCATAATGCAACTATCATGTGAATATACTGTAAATAGGTCTTATTTGGCATGCTCTCTCACAGGGCTTGGCATAGGCATGGCATACTGTAGGTGGCTAATCAATGTTCAAGCAGTGGGGTAAAGAGGCATGATTTCATAGCCATGAAACAACCATGTTGTTTATTTAGCATCACAGTCATATCAGATAACCAGAAGTGTGAACTGTTTAAGATAATGAAAAGATGCAAAGGATACTACCTAGATGTGAGCTACTCTGTTAAAGACTCAGGACTATGGCTTAGAACAATTGTTTAGAATCTATGATCTGTTTTTCTGGATTTCTGATACAAATGGAAGCTAGTGAAAAGAATGAAAGTATGCACATAAGGTAAAGATATTTAACCCATTGACCTTTCCTGAGTGGTGATTGATATGGAGCTCATTTATGCTTCAGGGGTGCCCCAGCTTTGGACTTTCCTTGGAAGCATGATAGAGGCATAAATCTCTCTTGTGGGTCAGGAAGTGTCTTATTGCTTGGCCACTCAAGGAGTGAGCAATCGAGCCTGAAAGCTTGGTACTCCTAAGAAATAAGAGCAAGAGGAGCAAATAGACAATATGACACTACGTGAAAGCTGGGCTTCCTCTTCATTCCAGGGCATTCCGTTCATGCCAAGCTGTGCCATTCGCGGCTACGCAGACATCCAGTCATGCAAATGTGTTCTGACTGTGAGCACTGTATTTTGACTCCTAGTTCAGCTATTACTGCTATAACCTCAGCACCCATTTCTTTGGAATGGCTCCTTTATTCACTGGCCTGTTCTGCTTCAATCCAATGAAATTATTTTAACTCGTTGTTGCCTCTCAGCAAGAGGGAAGGTAGTTTCCTGGCTTGTTTAGAATGTAATCTCATCCCCCTGGGCTGCTGAATTTCTGAATTGGTCCCCAGATAAGTTGCTATTGGTGCATTTCACTATTTAACAAATTCTTCATTACAAAGTAGTATCTGAAACTGGCCACAATGAAAAGTTTTGACTGTTTTACATCAAGTTTTTCAATCCCTTATATAACTAATTTCTTAGCAGTATGTGTCTTGTGGGCAGGGCCACCGAAGTTCCCCGGGAAACCTGAAGATAAGGTACGTTATGCATAAGTATTTTAAGTGTAGTCAGTTCCACTTAAAAAGCCCCATTATAAACAAAGCTGAGCATGTGGTGAGAGGCACAGCTCCTGTCTTATGAGATGCTGCAATCTAATTAGGGAACTGTGCATATGAATACACACACACACACACACACACACACACACAATCACAATCACAATCCTGCAAGCCCCAGGGATTACAGATGTCGGGAACCGTTAGTACAAAAACTCATTTCTGATCCACAGGGGAGAAGGGGAACCAGGTGTGAGTTCAAGCACCAAAGTCCCTGCCAATTGCAGCTGTTCCCTTCCAAACTGGCCCCCTGACCTTATGTGTTCTACACTTGAGAAGGCATCTGGATGCCCTGGGTTTGTCTCATATAGAGAAATGCTTAATCAGCCTTCAGATATGTTGCAACCCGCACCTTCTCCTCTGCTCTGTTTGTAGCCACCCATGTAGTTCAGCCTCAGGGACTTTGCTGCTCTTCTCTCAGGCAGAGGTGCCTGCTGGAGCCCTGTGATCTCTGGTTATATCAAAAGAATCCAGCCCTAAACAGATGGCCACCTCGCTCACCGTGGACTTTGGACTTCATATCTGGCCAGGATAGGGCATTATCTATCTAATGAGAAATCTAGCAAATGAAGTTGAACATGCAGCCATCGTTCGTCATTTAAACATCCCAGCTGTTAGCTCACAGGCTATGGGCCATCAGGCAGGCTGAGTTGGACCTTAGCGTAAGGTAAATGACATGGAAAGAGCCTCATAGGGACCAACCAGGGCACCACATGGAGTTAGATAGCATTATATACATTTAGATTGTGAAGGCTCGCAACTTCTTATGAGCAAAGGGCAGGCTGGCCAACTCTCACCAGGGAGATGCCATTATAGAGGGAATGTCTAGGGAACAACAATTCCTATGCTATGAGAGCAATGTTTGTTCGTTTTTATTGTCTACAGCAGTCATTCTAAAACTTTGGCTTTCAGAGTATCACCTGGAGGGATTTCAAAACACAAAGTAGTTCTGGTAGGACCAGAGAATTTGCACATCTACCAAGTTCCTAGGTAGGGACCGTAGGTTCAGGGATTCCATTTTGAGAGGCATTGGGTCTACAGGAAATAATTCTGTATAACAATGTATTATGAACATGCACACACACAAACGTACTTTCTGTAGATTCCTCCCCACAGAACTGTTGTGAAATGCCATATACTGACATGCCCTGCTATTCGTTGGAAAAAAGAGGGATGGAGACTCAAAACCAACATTCATTCAACTAACTAGAAACTATTTATTGAGCACCACCATGTGAAAACTAGTGCCTAAACTGTAAAGATTTTTTTTAAGTATGAAATTTGATAGTCTAAATTGGAAAAATATTTCTGGAAGCCAATAAATAGTCTGTGTATATCTATTTAAAAAAAAAAAAACCTTAAAGCTGTCACTCTGAATAAGGCATTCCTTGTCTAGGAATTTATCCCAAGCAAATAAAGATATTGACAAATAAACTAAGGAAATGTTCACAGAGGCTTTTTTAAAGTGAAAAGATAGGAATCTAAATGATCAACAAATGTAAATGTAAATGACAGATACATTACCTTCTCTTTCTCAAACATTCTCTCCCCTTCCCCCTCTCTCCCCACCATGATTCTCTAGACCAGCGGTTCTCAAAATGTCTAGAGGCATTTAAAGCTGTCACGGCTCAGGAGAATGTGCATGACTGGCATCTCATGGGTAGAGGCTGCTAAACATTCCACAATGCACAGAACAACTCTCACAACAAAGAATCACCTGGCCAAAAGAATCAGTAGGCTTGCCAGGGGCTGACAGTAGAGCCACATTAACTATAATGACTGCCATTTTATGGAATGAGGCACCCGGCCGCATAGTGAAGAACTTCATTCTCATCAGTCTCCTGCTGCCATTTCTGTCTCAAGTGGATTCATATGTGGTTCATGTAGGCTTTTTCCCTTGGCTCTTGCCCATGTCGTGGCAACTAGAAGAGAAGTCCCTTGGGAATAGTGGCTCACCCTACATAGCTGCTCATGCCCTCCTGGGCACGCTGATGGAGCCCAGTACACTGCCAACTGTTGCCCCAGAGCTGCTAACGGTGTCCTCACAGTGCCAGCATTGCCACAGCTCTGCGGAGTCGTTACCTAGAAACCAAAGCAGTGCTCTTGGTCAGTCTCACAGAAGCCCCTTTGAGGAAAGTTCCTTTAGCTTCTGCCTATAACCACTCTCCATAAGACTCCAGCAGAAGTTGTGGGGCCTGGCAAGGCAACCAAGAGCTGGGAAAAGATGGTGCTGTCCTCTCATATCTTGGGCACCTAAGCCAATCACCTTTCTCCTAATAGCGACAAAAATCTGCAAGCAAATATTTTCAAAGCCATATATAAACACTAAGAGTAAACACTATGAGTTCAGAGAATGATATTATTCCAGTTGACATTCTTCATAGCAGTCTGAAGAGTCCCCTCCCCACCAGCCACATGGGCCAGGCTAATTCTCATTTCTTTGCCTTTGCTCATCCTCCAATAGAAAGTCTTCCCACTGCATTTATGCCTACTAAATCTTACTACCTTTCATGACCTACTTCTCATTTTCTCCAGGAAGCTTTCAAGATTATCTAGAATGCTTGTGGCTTTAAGTAGTGAAGTTTTTAAACAATTAGTCGTCTTATTATTTCATGTAAAAAGAAGTCTGAAGGTAGAGTTCCAGAGTTGAACAATTAAATAGCTCAGTGTCATCTCTCCAACTCTCTTGGTTTTTGTCTAATGGTCACAATATGGCTGCTATAGCATCTCATCATGAAATATACCCAAGAACAAGAAGTAAGGGAAAGGTTTGCTGCTCTCCCATAAGAAGGAATTTGATTAGAACCTTTTTTTTTTTTTTGGTCAGAATTTTTTTCCCACAAGTCCCCAACATATATTTATTGTATTTCATTTGCCAGAAATAGGTTAATCACTGGGCTTACTGTGATTGGCTTTAAACATCTCATGTGCCATTCCTTGGGCCTAGAGGAGAGATCCACCTTTCCTTAGCATATTGCTGCTTCATAAAAAGAAAGGCACAAGTGCTTTGGGGAAACACAAAAGGACATGGGGCTGATCCTTTAGAATGTAAAGCAGGACCATATCATCTTGGATGCTATGCAAATTTAACCTCAGAAGTAACTTGAACTTGTTGACGATAAGAACTAATCAAGAGAGATCAGATTTAAGGCCACCAAACTCTCCTTGCTTCTTTTCCATTGTTCACCATACAACAAACACAGTAAAAGGTGCCATAATAGAGAGAGCATTGCAATTAGAGTTATCAGACTTTGGTTTGAATCCCAGTCCTGGCACTAATGAATGACCTTGGGTAAATCACTTACTCTCTCTGAATCTCAATTTCTGTCACCCACCCCCCCCCAGCACTATATTGTTCTCAAATACAGAAATTGTACCTTGGGCAAGCTGGAAACTGAAAAGCAACTTGGGAAACGAGCTGCCCCTGCTCACTTCTTCACCCACCCCCAGCCTTCTCCAGGATGGGAACCTATCATGAACCACAGTCATGTCTACTCAGGATTCCTGAGTCCCAACAGCAGAAGCTGTAGACTCAACACTGAAGCACTGAATCTTGAAACTCATGAAGGTTGAACAGAACAGCTGTAAGGACTAGCCAAAAGAAATTTTTGG
>NW_011888784.1:22551127-22564418 GCF_000151845.1 Pteropus vampyrus | reverse complement strand
AAGGCAACCAAGAGCTGGGAAAAGATGGTGCTGTCCTCTCATATCTTGGGCACCTAAGCCAATCACCTTTCTCCTAATAGCGACAAAAATCTGCAAGCAAATATTTTCAAAGCCATATATAAACACTAAGAGTAAACACTATGAGTTCAGAGAATGATATTATTATTCAAGTTGACATTCTTCATAGCAGTCTGAAGAGTCCCCTCCCCACCAGCCACATGGGCCAGGCTAATTCTCATTTCTTTGCCTTTGCTCATCCTCCAATAGAAAGTCTTCCCACTGCATTTATGCCTACTAAATCTTACTACCTTTCATGACCTACTTCTCATTTTCTCCAGGAAGCTTTCAAGATTATCTAGAATGCTTGTGGCTTTAAGTAGTGAAGTTTTTAAACAATTAGTCGTCTTATTATTTCATGTAAAAAGAAGTCTGAAGGTAGAGTTCCAGAGTTGAACAATTAAATAGCTCAGTGTCATCTCTCCAACTCTCTTGGTTTTTGTCTAATGGTCACAATATGGCTGCTATAGCATCTCATCATGAAATATACCCAAGAACAAGAAGTAAGGGAAAGGTTTGCTGCTCTCCCATAAGAAGGAATTTGATTAGAACCTTTTTTTTTTTTTTGGTCAGAATTTTTTTCCCACAAGTCCCCAACATATATTTATTGTATTTCATTTGCCAGAAATAGGTTAATCACTGGGCTTACTGTGATTGGCTTTAAACATCTCATGTGCCATTCCTTGGGCCTAGAGGAGAGATCCACCTTTCCTTAGCATATTGCTGCTTCATAAAAAGAAAGGCACAAGTGCTTTGGGGAAACACAAAAGGACATGGGGCTGATCCTTTAGAATGTAAAGCAGGACCATATCATCTTGGATGCTATGCAAATTTAACCTCAGAAGTAACTTGAACTTGTTGACGATAAGAACTAATCAAGAGAGATCAGATTTAAGGCCACCAAACTCTCCTTGCTTCTTTTCCATTGTTCACCATACAACAAACACAGTAAAAGGTGCCATAATAGAGAGAGCATTGCAATTAGAGTTATCAGACTTTGGTTTGAATCCCAGTCCTGGCACTAATGAATGACCTTGGGTAAATCACTTACTCTCTCTGAATCTCAATTTCTGTCACCCACCCCCCCCCAGCACTATATTGTTCTCAAATACAGAAATTGTACCTTGGGCAAGCTGGAAACTGAAAAGCAACTTGGGAAACGAGCTGCCCCTGCTCACTTCTTCACCCACCCCCAGCCTTCTCCAGGATGGGAACCTATCATGAACCACAGTCATGTCTACTCAGGATTCCTGAGTCCCAACAGCAGAAGCTGTAGACTCAACACTGAAGCACTGAATCTTGAAACTCATGAAGGTTGAACAGAACAGCTGTAAGGACTAGCCAAAAGAAATTTTTGGGATTTCTAAGCCATCAAACCCAAGGAAAGGATTCTATTCAGGACATTGGAATTTTTTTTAAATAGACTTTATTATTTTTTTTTAGAGTACTTTTAGGTTTACAACAAAATTGAGAAGAAGGTAGAGAGATTTCCCATGTACTCCTTGTCCCTACATATGAATAGCCTCCCCATTATCAATATCACCAGAGGGGTACATTTGTTACCAAGGATGAACCAACGTTGACACATCATCATGTCATAATCATCCAGAGTCCATAGTATACCTTAGGGTCTTGGTGTTGTGCATTCTGTGGGTTTCGACAAATGTATAATTCCATATTTTCATCATTATAATATACAAAGTATTTTAACTGCCTTAAAAGTTCTCTGTGTTCCACCTGTTTATTTCTCACTCCTCCTTTCCACCTGGCAACCACTGATCTTTTTATTTTATTTAGTTTTCTCTTTTCCAGAAAGTCATGTATTTGGAATCATTCAGTATATAGACTTTTCAAATTGGCTTCTATCACTTATTAATATTCATTTAAGGTTCCTTGTGTCTTTTTATGGCTTGATAGCTCTTATTAATGAGAACGCTTAGGATTTACTCTTACAACTTTCGTATATATCATACAGCAGTGGGAACTATAGTTACCGTGTTGTGCATTACATGTCTAGCATTTCTCTTATACTGGAAAGTTTGTACCTGTTGATGACATTTCCTCCAATTCTCCCTCTCCCCACTAAACTCCCACCCACTGGTATGACAACCACAAACCTGATCTTTTTTTCTGTAAGTTTGGTGGGGTTTTTTAGGTTAGATTCCACACTGAGATCATACAGTATTTGTCTTTCTCTGACTTATTTTACTTAACATAATGCCCTCAGGATCCATCCATATTGTCTCAAATGGCAGGATTTCTTTATTTCTCATGGGTGAATATTATTCTATTGTGTATATGTATATCGCAACTTCTTTATACATTCATCCATTGATGAACATAGGCCGTTTCCATGTCTTGGCTACTGTAAATAATGCTGCTTTGAACATGAGGGTGCAGACATCTTTTCTAGTTGTTACTTTTATTTCCTTTGGATATATTCCCAGAAGTGAAATTGCTAGATCATATGGTAGTTATATTTTTAATTTTTGAGAATCCTCTATACTGTTTTTCATAGTGACTACCAGTTAACAACCCCACCAACAGTGCACAAGGGTTCACTTTTCACATCCTCACCAACACTTTTCATTTCTTGTCTTTTTGATAATGATCATTCTAACTGGTGTGAGGCAATATCATTGTGGTTTTGACTTGCATTTCCCTGATAATTAGTGACATTAAACATCTTTTCATGTACCTGTTGAACACTCATATATCTTCTTTGAAAAAATATCTGTTCATGTCTTTTGCCAATTTTTTAATTGGACTACTTTTTTGCTACTGAATTATGAGTTCTTTACATTTTGGATGTTAATACCTTATCAGATACAGTTTGCAAATATTTTTCCTATTCTGTAGTATTTTTTCACTTTATTGATAGTTTCTTTTGCTGTACAGAAGCTTTTTAGTTTGATATATTTCCACTTGTTTATTTTTTATTTTGTTGCTTGTACTTTAGGTGTCATAAAAAATTAATCATTGTCAAGATCATGTCAAAAGTTTTTTCTTATGTTTTCTTGTAGGAGTTTCATGGTTTCTGATCTTACAATTAAGTTTTTAATCCATTTCAAGTCAGTTTTTCTCAATGGAATAAGATAGGAGTTTAGTTTCATTCTTTCACATGTGAATATCCAATTTTCCCAGCACCATTTATTGCAGGGACTGTCTTCAATAAATTTTCTTGGCTCCCTTGTCAAATATTAGTTGACTGTATATGCTTGGGTTTATTTCTGGGCTCATGATTCTGTTCTGTTGGTATCTATTTCTCTTTTTATGCCAGTAACATACAGTATTGATTTCTATAGATTTATAGTATAGATTGGAATCATGAAGAGTGATACCTCCCTGTATATTCTTCTTTCTCAGGATTGCTTTGACTATATGGGTTTGTGTGTGTGTGTGTGTGGTTCCATATAGTATTAAGGATTGATTTTTTACTTTTGTAAAAAATGCCATCGGATTCTTCATTGAGATTGCATTGAATCTATAGATGACTTTTGGTAGTATGACATTTTAACAATATTGTTCCAATCCATGAACACCTCCCTATTTATTTGTGTTTCATTTTAGCCCTATTCATATTCAACCAATTTGGGGGCCTTTGAACCTCAGAGATCTGGATGTGCGTTCATTTATCCAGGTTTGGGAAGTTTTAAGTTATTAGTGCTTTAAATATACATTTAGTCTCTTTATCTTCTTCTTCTGGAATTTCTATAATGCAAATATTGATTGTTTCCGTTGTATTCATTAGGTCCCATAGGCTTTCTTCACTGTTCATTCTTTTTTCTCTTTGCTCCTTTGAATAATTTTAAATGTTTTATATTCCAGGTCACTGATTTTGTCTTTTCCACAATCGACTCTGCTTTTGATTGTCTCTATTAAATTTTTCAATTCATTGTATTTTTTAATGCTAGGACTTGTTCATTTTGATGGTTTCTATTTCTTGGTTAAACTTCGATTTGTTTATGCATTGTTTTCCTAATTTTGTTGTCAGTCTGTGTGTTCTTGCAGTTCACTCAGCTTCTTTAATTATTCTGAATTCTTTTTCTGACAGGTCATAGATCTCCATTTTTCTAGGGTGAATTATTGGAGCTTTCTTAATTTCCTTTGGTGGCATTATATTTACCTGATTTTTTTGTGTCTTATTTGATATCTTACGTTGCATCTACACATTTCAGTAAGTGGGCTCTTCTCCCAGACTTTGCAGGCTCCCTTTCTCAGCGACAGTTCTTCACCAGTCAGCTCAGACCGGGTTTCTGGACATGTCTATGGGTAATGTTCTTGAGCAGATGGGGCCTCCTATTAGTATCTATTTTGGGGTAAGGCAACTAACTGCAAACTCTGAGCTTGGGCTTGGGGGTGGGGGTGACTGAGTATAGTTGGATAGACCAGCCATGCAAGACTGTAGAAAGTCTCTGCAGTTACCCGGCTCCTCTAGTCAGGCTTACTACATGATTGTGATTAGGTACTGCACTCAGGAGTAGTTAGGGCTATGAATTAGCTTCCCTGTCCTATCAGAGCAGCAGGACAAGAATCAGGGCCTGTATATCTTGTTGTTTTGGGACTGGAATAAGGCAAGATTGGGAACTAAATTCCCTGGTTAGGTGAGACCACTGGTTTTGCCCTGAAGATGGGGAAAGCCATGGCCTATGCTCTCTGTTCAGTTGCCACTGTAAGCAGGGCCATTGAATGGGCTATGCCGCTTCCCATATGCTCTAGTTAGGTTCCCTGGTGGAGTGTTCTGAAGGCTGTATTCAATAATACATGTGGCTACAAATTAGCTTCCCTGCCTGGGCACAGCAGGAGAAGCAGCTAAAGCCAGTAAGGTTCTTTGTGGCCTTAACTCAAGCCAACCCATGCCCCACATTCTCTAGATGAGCAGAGCCACTGGCTTTGCTCTGCAAACTGTCAGCTCTGCCTGCCCATGTCCAGGCTTGAGAATTGCTGGGTTACTTGGCTTCCAGGTATTCTTGCTAGCCTGTCTGGTCAGATGGGGTTGGGAGCCAGGCTCCTTAGCAGGTAGAGTTATAATTCAGCTCCCTTTCTGGGTGAGATGGGGAGGGGTCACTCCAACTTTGAATTTTTCTGGACAGGCTTTCCAGTCAAGAGGGGCTGGGAGCTACCTTCCACCTCAGGTGAGGCTGTGGATTAAGTCCCCTGCCCTGGTTCAGCAGGGGAACCCTCTACACCTGGAACTGGCTTTGCTTTTGGGGTGATCAGCTTTACCCACCCTCTTCTCAGCTTAAGCATTACTACGTTATGCAGCTTACAGATGTTCTCACCAGCCCTTCTGGTCAGATGGGGCCAGGAGTCAAGCTCTGCAGCAGGGTAAACCAGGCTCTAGTGCCAGCAAAGCTCTATGTTTGAGTACCTGAATTAGGTATACCGGTACTGCACAGTTCTCTGGTCAGTGTGTACCATCAATATGGTTCTGCAGATGAGCAAGCTGCCGGTTGGCACTACTAATTGGCCTCTGCAGGTATGAACTCAGTCCACCAAGATCCAAGTGCTGATTGTGCCAAGCCCCGCCCCCTCTTCTCCATCACAATCAAATTCCCAGTAGTTGAGCCCTGCAGACTTCCTTGCAATCCCCATGGGGCAAGATCAGAGTAGGGGCTCCCACAGAGCTACCAACAGCACTCGGACAAACAGGGCTGTATCTCTTTTTTCCACTGGAAAAACCTTAGGCTCAGCAGAGATCTCTGTCCATGGTGCTATGCCAGCCTGGAGGAGGGGCAACACAGTCAGCATGTAGCCGCTTCTTACCTTTCTAATGCAGTCTGTCTTGGTCTGTGTGGTGTAGGGGGGTACTTCAGCCTCACCTCCACATTCTATGATTCTCTAAGTGGTGTCTTGTACATATGAATAGTTGTCAATTCTTTTCATGATGGGAGTGAAGTCAGGAATGACCAGTGTTGCCATCTTGGTGATGTTGCTTTCCAGCTCATTTTTTTTTTTTTTCAGCACTGAATAATATTCCATTGTCTGAACACACTAAAGCTTATCTGCATTTTTTAAAGCTGTCATGTGGTTGATTCAGGTTGTTCTATGTCCCCCGCTCCCAACTTGCAGCTTCTCTCTCACTCTGATGTAGTCGAATCATTATCATCCTCTCTGTCATTATTGCTCGCACTCGTAAGTGGCCTCCTATGTGCCAGACCTTCTGCTGAGAGCTTTGCACCTTTATGTCATATGATCCTAACAACAATTCTTTGAGTTGAATTCTGTTGTCATCTTATTTTTACAGATGATGAAAGAACCATAGAGATGGAAAGCAGGGTTCTCAAGATTACACACCTAAAGCAGACTTGGCTAGAACCACATCAAATGCTACTTAGCCTCCAAAGGTGTCTATCTTGTTTATTTTTCCATTCCCGGAAAACATTAACACATTTCAGAGCCTGTCACACAGTAGCTACTTATGAAATACTTTTACAATGGACAGACACAAATGTATTGTCCCAGATGAGCTGTTATTGTAATAGAATTAAAGGCTAGTGGTTCTCAGGACATGAAGTGGAAGAGGAGTGTCTGGGAGATAGATACTTTGTAGTATCTCAGAAGCATTTCATAGATGGAGAAAGCTACTTGTTAGAGATTAGAGTTATGCAAAGAGCGTAGACTTCCCAGTTTCTCATGCTAATCTTTTCTCAGGCCAGTGAAATTCCTCATTACTAAGCGTGTTAGTTAGCAGCTTTGACTCCCAGTATACTACAGAATGATCTTCAACTGCTAGCTAGTTCCCCAATAGCTCCCACTTATGTTTCATTTTTGTCCTAAGTGCCATTTCTTCCTTTCAGTTTGAGCTATTCTTACTAATTCTTATCAGTTTCATTATTTGTTTTTTGACACACGCATCAGACCAAATATCAGAATAAATGTGCTCAGAGCAATTACAGCAGATGGGTCATGCTGTGAAATGACACTGAGCTGCAGCAGAGCACACTTTTGCCCATTTTAAGAAAATAGATTCTGCATTTGGAAAAAAATATATAATTGGATCTCATATGTCTTCCATCATTCCACTTCCTGCCTTAGTTCAGTCACTGCCAGGACCTCCTCTACTGTGACTGTGTATGAGGTGACATTTATTAAGCAGTTACAAAAGAAAAATGCTCATCACTTCCACTTGCCTGTCTTTATTTTCCATCCTCTCCTTGTTTTCTATCAAGTACCCTTGAACTCAATTCATGTTGGCAAATATTTGCTGAACTCTTACTATTCCACAGTTATTATCTTAGATACCACCCTAGGCACCAATGAGGCAATAGGAAGAAGAATAAAAGCTAGTATATATCTTCTGCCTATATTATAGGGCAGCATTTGATCAACCATGTGAAAGAGGTACACAGCTACAGGAATTCAAAGGAGGAATAAGATACATCTACTTGGGTAATCAAGAAAGCTGCATGGTTGACCTGCCATTTGAATTGGGTCTGCAAAAATGGATACGATTTCTACAACCAGAGAGTGTCAGGGAAGACATTCCAGCCTGAGGAAACAACATAAAAATTCAAGGACATGGAATATGTGCTCAAGGAAGGTCTAACAGTTTAGTTAGGCTAGATAGAGGGTATGTGTCATGAGTCTTGGAAGATGAGGCTGGAAATGGAGTGGGGATGGTCTTGATCAAGGGACTTGGACCTTGATCTGAGGAACTGGGGAGTATCAAGATGGAGACAACATTTCTGCCTATTACTTTATATTTCTAGGTAGGCTTACATCTAGGGTGAGAAGTGTTAATTGATGTTCTTTCCGATATATCCATCCACCCTATGGCTCTTCTCAGCAAAAGGAAAAGTTGCAAATCTAATTAACAGAGACTAAAGCATTTAGCTGATTTGTTTTTCTCAGGAGGCTGGTGCTGAGCTTTATAGACAGAATCTAGGCTTCACCCTGCCTCCTGTCATTTCTGGTCCCTGACAATTGGGCCCTCTTTCTACTTCCTCTTTCCACTTCATGTGTTCATGTGATAAGTACCCAGGGCCCAGTCCCTGGGATTGAACTTAAACTCAGCTCCATCAACCCAGCCATTCAGTGTCAAGGGGGAGGGAATAGATAGATGCCTCACTCTACTTCTTGGTTTGGCCTTGTTCCCAAACTCGGTTTCATCTTTGGGAAGAGGAGCTGGAGTTGATATTAGACATGGACCCAGCTATTAATAAAATTAATTTTCCATTTAGATACTGTCCCCCAAGGCCTTCCTATTCTGCTCTCACTTTCCCTTCTTGGGTGAGCCAAACCGTCCTCCTGAGGGATAATAAGGCAGGGAAAATCTATGCCCAGCTGCTGTAATTTTCATTTCCCTTTCACCACACGCTAGGAAAGGAGTCCATCACTTCCTTGTTCCAAGGTTCTTAGAGGTAGCAATGCCATTAAATAGAACTGGGAAGAAATATGGATATGCTACTGCATGATATTTTTAATGCCTGCCCTGATTTCCATGAAACTGGTAAAAACAAACAAACAAAAACAGGCTATGAGATAATTTAGTAACCCCATTATCACACAGGCATAACGTGTGCAATCTCTGTTTGCAGAACTCATATTCTTTAACCTCATTCTTCATGTCTGTGGATAAATAGCTCTAAAATATATCGGTAGAATTTTCACCTGTGGTGATACCTCTCATAGCTATATACCTCATTTTCATGCCCTACTATGTACCATCTATTTGGGAGTTGGTGGTATACAACCTCTGAGATATGAGACCCCAAACAACTCTCTTGACACCTACACATCTGCAACCCAGAAGCATGCGGGACTTGGTGCTCGGGGGAGCATATGTCTGACCAACAACATAAAGGATGAAGATGAGCTCTTCTCTCTTTCTCTGCCCACTCTCTCCAAAGAATGGTTCAGAGAGACAAGAGAATTCATATGGCTTCTCGGAAGGTTTACTTTAAGATCTTATAGTCATCTTGCTACAAAGCTGTGATCAGCGTAGGAATACACTTAGTTTTCCAGCCTGCTTTCTCTGACTCACTATCCTTTTCTCTTCACTCCTTGCCTGTGAATACACTCCCAGTGAAGTGTTAACACAAAAAGTTTTCCTCTATTTTCCAGGGAACCCAAGCTAAGAAAGGAGCCACAACAATCACTGGAAATTTAGCCTCTCTTCTACTTGTAATTTTATATCATTCTTACTGTAGTCTTAACTGTAAATGCCTTCATGCCATATCCCTAATAATCCTTCTTCTAGGACTACTCCAATTTGTCCTCAGGTAGGAGCTTAAATGAGGAGCATAATTATGTGGAAGGAAACTGTTCCATGTCATTAGGTCTAACCCAGAAGGCTTCCATGGTGCAGTTTGCAGCTCAGCGCATCCTGTCCTTCTGGATTGACCTGCGAGCTTTTTTCAGTGTTACCACTCCAGCTCCCAGGAGAGCTGTAAGAGGGGCTTCACTGCCCCTCAAGTGACCCAATGACAACCTCATATCCCTCATAACTATTCAGATTTGGGCCATGACTTGGCCCAAATCCCCACATCTCTCTGGAACAACATGGTCTGGTTCCAGACATCTTCGGTGTGTGTATGTGAGTTCGGAAGCTCTGTCAACTTCTGTCCAGGATGGCGTTCCTACAATATTTTAGTTCAGATTTCCAAAGTGTAAGTCACCAGGGTCATGCACTAATAAAAAGCAATTTGGATCACCAAGATGGGTTATATAAAGCATAGAAAGGCCCAAACATACACTCAGTTTTCCTGTGGGGAAAGGATACCCTAGAGCGAAGGAGACAGATCCCACTCCCAGACACCAGACCCAACCTGAATCTCTTCCTCTACAAGATCATGTCCTCAACCTGCAGGTTCAATTGCTTGAGACTACCCTGCCCATATCAGTAACAAAGTATATGAAAAGCAATTTAATAGAGCATAATGACTATGACTCCCTTTCATTAAGTGCTAACCATGAGACAGAAGCTGTGATAAGTACATTGTTTATGCATATTTAATTTAATAATGATCATCAATCTTCCATTTCTTATGAGGACAGAGCAAGTGCCTGGTTCTCTGGTACTATACGAAGGTTTACGAAAATTAGATTGAAAATCTTTTCTAGAAAGCCAACGGCTGATGTCTGATAGTCCACTATTGGTCCTTCGTTCCTTTGGATTAAGTCAGTATTTCTGGACATGATACCTACAGCTACTTTGAAAATTAAGTTCATTTCTTGTCATTCACACCTACACAGAATTTTCCCCCTTGTCTTCCCCAAGTGCCTAGTTGATGTGAAAGCAAAACTAATTTTTTAAATAGTTTTTTTTCAATTACAGTTGGCATACAATGGCTTATTAGTTTTAGTATCATGGTGATTAAACATTTATATAACTTATGGAGTGATCACCCCGATAAATCTAATACCCATCCAACACCATATATTGTTATCACAATATTATCGACTATATTCCTTATGCTATACTTTACATTCTCATGACTATTTTGTAACTACCAATTTATACTTCTTGCCCTTATTCACCCACCCCTACCCCCCTCCTGTCTGGCAACCATCGACATGTTCTTTGTATCTATGAGTTCGTTTCTGTTCTGTTTATTTTATTCTTTAGATTCCACATATAAGTGAAATCATATAATATTTATCTTTTTCTGACTTATTTCACTTAGCATAATACCCTTTGGTCTATCCATGTTGTCACAAATGGCAAGATTTCATTCATTTTTATGACTGAGTACTATTTCATTATATATACATACCACTTCTTTATCTATTCATCTATTGATGGACACTTAGGTTGCCTCCATATCTTGACTATTGTAAATAATTCTGCAATAAACATACGGATTCACATGTCCCTTTGAAGTAATGTTTTGGGTTTCTTTGGATAAATACCCAGAAGTGGGATTACTGAGTCTTTGTCTCTTTTTATAGCCATTATTTTAAAGTCTATTTTGTTTGGTGTAAGTATTGCTGCCCTAGTTTTTTGTTTGTTTCCATTTTTATCAAATATCTCTTTCCATCTCTTTCAGTCCGTATCTTTTGATCTGAAGTGTCTTTTGCTGGCAGCATATGCAAGGGTTGTGTTTTCTTATCCATTCAGCCACCTATGTCTTTCAGTGCATTTAATCCATTTACACTTAAAGTAATTGTTGATAGATATGTAGTTATTGCCATTTTAGTATTCATATTTTTTATTCACCTCCTCCTGCCCCTCCCCCTCCTCCTGGCCCCTCTTACATTTCTTGTATTACTGATTTGGTATTGATGAACTCCTTTAGCATTTTCTTATCTGGGAAGCCCTTTATCTGTCCTTTGATTCTAAATGATAGCTTTGCTGATAGTCTTGGTTGTAGGTCCTTGCTTTTCATCACTTTGAATATTTCCTGCCAGTCCCTTCTGGCCTGCATAGTTTCTGTTGAGAAATCAGCAGCTCCCTTTTAGATAACTAATTGCTTTTTCTCTTGCTGTTTTTAAGATTCACTCTTTGTCTTTAACCTTTGACATTTTAATTTTGATGTGTCTTGGTTTGGGCCTCCTTGGATTCATCTTGTTTGAGACTCTGCTTTTTCTGGGCTTGTATGTGTATTTCCTTTACCAGGTTAGGGAAGTTTTCTGTCATTTCTTCAAATAGATTTTCAATTTCTTGTTCTCTTCTCCTTCTGGAACCCCTATGATGTAAATGTTGGTATGCTTGATGGCGTCTCAAAGGCCCCTTAAACTATTCTCATTTTGTGGATTCCTTTTTCATTTTGCTGTTCTGATTGGATGTTTACTGCTATCTTATCTTCTAAATCACTTATTCGATCCTCTTCATCTAATCTACTGTTGATTCTCTCTCATGTGTTCTTCATTTTAGTTATTGTAGTATTCATTTCTGACATTTTTTTTGTTATGTTTTATATCTCCATTTTCATGTTCTCTATCTCTTTGTTAAAGTTCTCGCTGAGTTCATCTATTCTTCCCCTAAGTTCATTGAGCATCCTTATAATCAGTGTTTTGAACTATATCTGGTAGATTGCTCGCCTTCAGTTTGTTTAGTTCTTTTTCTAGAGGTTTGTTCTGTTCTTTCATGTGGGACATGTTTGTCTCCTCTTTTAGGCTTACTCCTGTATTTTTTTTTTTTTTTTTTTGGCATTAGGTGGGGCTCTTGTGTCTCTTGGTCTTAGCAGAGTGTCCTTAAGTATTAAGTGTCCTGTGGGGCCCAGTAGCACAGTCTTCCCTGGTCACCTAAGCAAGGTGCTCCAGGAGTGTCCCTTTTATGGGTTGTGTGTGCTCTTCTATTGTAGTCGAGCCTTGGGTGCTGTTTGCCTGTCAGTGGGAGGGATGGACCCTCAGACTGATTGGTTGTAAGGACTGGCTGGTGAGGGGCTGGCTCTATGGAGCAGGATTTGCTTTAGCAGGAATCTAGTGCCTGCCGATCTGCCCCTTGGCTATGTAGTTCTTGGATGCAGCCCTGAGTGGTGCTCCAGCTCAGTCTGAAGCTGGCCACTGGGCATGCCAGCCGTAAGGAGGACCACAGGCCAAGTTCAGCCACAGCCTGTGCCCTTCCCATGGCCACCTGGCAAGAGTCACCAAGCAATCAGCAAATGGCTGCCATCTCAGCTGGACTTAGAGATGTCTTGAGAGGCCAAGCCAAAGCAAAACTAATTTATTGGATAGGGAACACAGATTGGGGAGCCTATGAAAGTAGATCTTGGAGGGGAAATTGGAGGCTCCTAGAAGACTAAGGGAAATCTGAGTGTAGAGCCTACTAGAGATTAAGTATTTATTCTGCACGTTTTCCCACAGATAACTTTGTTTCTCTCCTATAACTAAGCATGCAGAGAGATGAATTAACTGTATTGTGAGAGACAAGTAAGATATAAGGAAAACTCCCTCCTAGTAGTTGCTACTAGATGGGCTACTGGAGGGAAGGTAAGTTTTCTATTCACCAGTATTTGACCCCCTAGAAGCAAACATCCTGAGTCTTTATGAGCTTTGAGTTTATCTTTCCCATTTCCATATGCATTTCCCATTTTCTTTTGGGGCTTTGTCTGCATTTTTTGTTCTAGAGAAATAATACAAACAACAGAGATTGCTGATGATCTTAGATTATAGCTTTAGGAGGAATCTCAATTTTAATTCTCTTGGAGGATACACCGCCAAGAGAAATCTCAAGCAAATGCCACTGTGTTTATTAACTGACCATATAGATAGGCTGTTTATCCTCTTTCCACCGTCTCTGACCCCAACATCAAAATAGTGGTGAGCATTGCATCAACCAACTTAATCC
>NW_011888784.1:22513443-22549183 GCF_000151845.1 Pteropus vampyrus | reverse complement strand
TGATAATTACAAGTTTTTCTTGATTGGTTGAACACAGTACCTGTAGAGCCACAGCCCTTACATTGTTTTCCATGTCAAGGCTTCTTTAGATTCTGTGACAGAGAAATCAGAGCACACAATTCCCCCAAAAGGGATGAGGTGCCAGGAGATTACAGTTACTCTCCATGTGACTCTCCAAGGTCAAGGGTTTTCAACACAGTCCATAGGAGATGCTGCCACTTCAAAGCTGTGCACACTCAACTATGACCCTCCCCTGCACAAGGGGCTCTCATCAACACCTATCAGCATCGCCTAGAGTAGGCAGGCTGCACAGAATTCCATCCTCCTGTCTGTCCCAGAGACAGAAGGACATTCTATTTCCAAGTAATTTTCCAATCTTCTGACCGCAGTTCCTCTCTAAAAACAGGCGACTTATGACCACCCACATTAGCCCCCGTTGCCCCAGATCTTTTGTGGCTCAGCATAGTCGGGGGCAACGTGACTCCACTTTTAGAGTCAGGGTTTGAGTCTAAACTCCAGCTGATTTCCCACTATCTGACCTTTGGCAAATTAGGTAATATGACTGTGCATCAGCTTTACCATCTGTAAGAGGGGATGATGATAGTGCTTCCCTATAATGAAAGTTTTTTTTTCCCCCTTGCTATTTTATTTCACCTTCTTCCATTAACAGTCCCTATTTTTTCTTTGGGGAGCTACACTCAACTGCTAGTCCATGTGGCTCTTTAGGCTGCACCCACAACTAGGTTAATGGGTGGTCATGTTATCTAAGACTGGCTAAGCAGAGTCAAAGCCTGGGGCATGGATCATCATATGATCCAATGTAAACTAATGGGTCTGCTTCAGGACTTCTGCTGGAATATTGTGAAAGACATCTTCCTTCCATAAGCTATAAACTTGGAGCTGCTAGTGCCCATCCTGGGGAGAGCTGATGAATAAAGCCAACAGAAAGAAAGGCAAAGCTGCGAGCTGGAGAAAAACAGATTCCTAAGAACACTGAGTCCAGGAATCCATGGATTCCTGGCATGAGTCCATGCCTGAAGCCTCCCTTGTCTTTTCAGTTATATGAGCTGATGTGTTCCCCTTTTTGCTTAAACACATTAGAAATGAGTTTTTATCACTTGCAACCTCAGAAGTGCTGAGTAGTACATTCTCTCTTGCAGTTATTGTGAGGAGTAATTGAGATCTACATAAAGTATTTAGTGCAGTGCACACATAGTACATGGCAGGAACTCAATAAACTGTCAGCTCATTTTCAGATCCTGGTGAGTACAAAGCAACACCGGAAGGGACCAGCTCCCCTTTGTAGGCCATCACTTCGTCAATACCAAGATATCTACATTATCCTTTACTCCTTTGAGATGCTTCTGTTCTCTGTAACTCTCAATTTAGCTGGGTACTATTTCTCCCAATGCCCTGACTCCTTGTCACGTTGACTATTTTATCTAATCTTTCTCCTCTCTGACACATGTCATGCCAAATCTAAGATATCTTAGATCATAAAATGTGGTCTAGTTAGAGGGTTCAGGAAGCAACTCTAGGTGAGGGTTTTAACCTTCATCTGATTTGTAGAACACCATCACCTTCCCGCCTGATGCCCTAGGCAAAAGGAAACAATTTTCCTTCTCCTCTGACTTCTGTTTTAGTCTAATACCCACCCCGTCCCCCATACTCTCACCTCTAATTTTATTCCTAAGGTCTCATTTGAAGGAAGTATGAGGCTAGTTAGAGGAAAAGAAGTGAATTTTAGCTTAAAGATCACAAAAGAGTCAGATGATCCAAAAAGAAAGAAGAGTAAAGCTGAAGGCTCCTTGGCAGAGGTAGGCAGAGTGAGCTTGGGAGTTGAATGGCAGTCACTGGCCAGACCACATAATCCCTAAGTCCATCATTTACTTCATACACACATACCATGGCCCAGCCTAAGCAGGAAGCAAGAGAGAAAGGATTCTATTATGATTCTGGCCTCTCTAAAATTTTCCGAAAAACAATAATGATAAAGTTATATGCCAAACAGGCTGTTTATTGAATGGAGCCCCAGTCTGTGGGCCAAAGCGCCTCAGAGGGAGCTCTAAATGTCTTGCCAAGAAGGGGAAATGGGCCAAAGGCAACATTCTCTCCATCGTTCTTCCAGTGAGAAGACCTATGTCTAATCCCCCAAATCAGTCACCTCTCCTCATTCATCTTGCTGCACATTTTAATGTGATACCTACAAACATAGAAAGGCAGTTGGATTGGCCAAATGTTTCTGAACCTTCTTAGGGAGCTGGATCAACCTTAGAGACAGGAACAGCTGTATAATCTGAGGGCCCAGCACAAAATAAATGTGGGGTCTTTTGTTCAAAATTAAAAATTTCTAGATGGCGACAGAACATTAAACCAAGCGCAGGGTCAATCCAAGGGACTCTGCATGGCTGCGCTGGTCACAGGTCCATGAAGCGGGCCCCGCCCAGAATGAAGGGCTCCGGCATATTAGGAAGGATTAAAGGAAGCACAATGGTACAGAGTCCCATCTCCACATCCTGTTTTTGTATGTTAGGGAACATACTTGTCTTAGCCCAAAGAGACAGACCTAGTGGTGGACTTCTGGTATCATAACAGTCCAGAAAGAGAAATGTTTTAGGTCCTAGCAGAGAGTGGACTCTCAGATCTGTAATTTGATTTGTTCAGCTCTCAGAGTCCACTTTCTTCTGTAGGCCACTACTAACATCTCCTCTTTGTCAGGAAGAAATTTGTGGCAGAATATGGCAAATAATTACTCCTATGATGAATTGAAGGACATGGAGGTTTAGTTTTTAGCAAACAAAAGGGACTTTAGTAGCATGGACTTCAATTTTAAAGTGGGGTAGGGGCTTCACCATTAGAGGGAGAGGAGGCCAGTCTGAAGGGCGGGATTCTAATAATGTAACTTTATTCTTCCAAGTAAAGTGTCCAATCTAATCTATTCTTCATACCCTGCCTTATACAAATTCATAGGGAATCTGTTACTGGTTTTTTATTCTCTTGCAACTGATGTATAAATAGTAGGTGTTTTTAAAGCTCGAGGAAGCTTAAAGTGTGTGTTCTTTGGATTGCCCCATTTAGAGCTCTTATTTGCCCCCTTTTATTTACATTTTAAAGAATGGATTTGCCAAACCAAAGCAACTTGCTATTCATCCCCTACCTAAAGTCATAAATGGCATCTAAAAGATTTAGAGTCATAGAAAGTGTTAATTGGACATGAACAATTAACCATGGTCTGGTCCATGGTTCCAGCCCCGATGTGACAGAACCATCGGGGAAGCTCTAAGGAAACACAGATTACTGAACCCCTTCCCCAGAAATTTTTCAGTCATTAAGGTAAAGCTGGGGAATCTATTTCTATAATACTTATTGGCTTGATTTATAAACATTAAAAATAAATGTATGGGCAAAAGCATCACAAGTCAAAAAACCAAGCACGACATGGAAGTTAACCTTTGTAACTCACAGGCACACCTGGGACTGAGAGGCGTGAAGAGTATCATCCTATGAGAGCTTCCAAGCTGGCACAGGCAGTCTGTGCACACAGGCCCACACAAGCAGGCAGGACTGCAAAGTGTGGCCGTGGGATGTGTATTTCTCTGACGATAGCTCACTTTCAAACATCCGTGGTGTCTCTCCCATTCTTCCCATCATGGGTACAGTGGTACTCTTGTTTGTCCCTTCTCTCTCCCCCAATTAACTAGGAGAAATCCTGGAAGGCCTGAGCAGCCCTTGGAAAGGAAGCCACTTCACAGAGCCTGGTCACCTCAGGAGTCTCTTTTTGGGCTGAAGGAGTTCCCACTGCATGGCTAGAGGATCTGAAAGCAGAACACATCCAAAGTCCACAGACACAAACTCAGGGATTTCATTATTTTGTGTTGTGGCCTGTAGGCTTTGTGTAGCATGTTTCCCCAATTTCCTTCTTTCCTTTTTTAGTATTTTATTTGGTTCCTTTCCCTGCTGCATGAACAGTTGGTCCTCATAATCCCCAAGCAACTTGTCCTCGGTTAGCTACCATCACTCTGCCTGGTGGCTCCATTCGGGTCCAGTAGACGCATTGGTCTGGACACCTTCTTCATGTAGCTGTCATCTTGTCTCCCTAGGCTGCAGGCCAGAGTGGCCACTGTTTGGACTTTGGTTTTCCTTTTAGCTGCTGAACACGTATCTTTATCACACTGCCTGTCGTCAATATTGGGACAATGCCTCTGCTTTAGCAGAATGTTAAAATCAGTTTCCAAAAGCATACTGAAGAGGTAAAGTTCTAACGTCTGCTAATAAAGACTGGCTCTGAACAAGGTAGCCCGCATTAGGCTTGCAAGGGTGAAAATGGCAAATGGCCTGCCTCCAAAATGCTGTAATATCACATGTGTACCCTGCTGGCCTCTGCCTTGGAACCCTACAAACCACCATCTTGAGAACATCAAAGGAAATATTTTCCACCTCTAGAGCAGGCCAGATACTAGAGGTACTGCCACACAAAATAAACTCTCCTCCAAGTGACTGAAAATGTTATTTCCCCTCAATTGTGGGAAAGCATAAATAAATGGGAAAGCGTGAGATGAAGAAACCGGCAGAGGGAGAATTTGATACATTAAACCCACAAGAAGCTGCAATAGTAGCCACAGGGCTGACAAAAGAACAGAAGTCAAAAGAAAAGCACATTTCCATTGAGCACACACGGGAGGCACATTTTGATATTTCTCTAGGAGATTTATACAACTTTAAGATACAGCTGTATCTTAAAGACACTTGAAAGCACATTCAAGTTCTTTCTAGGCTAGTGCATTTAATAAAACATGCGGATGACAATCATTCCATACATATGTTTTAGTATTGTATTATGAAATATTTATAATTAAGTACTATAAGAGTCATCTGTGGACAGGTGTGAATTTGAGAACAGTCTGCAATATGTACAGAAAATGAGAATAAGCATTTAGAAACTTTTATAGCAATTTATACTGCCACGACATTTTTACTATATTTTACAGATGTATTAGTCTGAAATAAATTGAAAAAACAAAAAAACAAAAAAAATCCCCTGGCTTTTCATCACATATGGTTTGAGAAGCACTGGCATAACACCCATATTTATGCATCACCTATGTTTAATTGATTTTAACGAACTGGCAGAAATACAGAACTTCATAGAGAAATACTTAATGCAGAGGACATAAAATTAGACATCTAAAATTTTGCTTTTAAATTATCTAACTCTTTAACTGGCTTCTCTGTTAATTTATCATTGCCTTTAAAGTAGTGTGACCAGAAAGTAATGAAACCATTTTCCATATTTACACTTCCTAATACATGGATAGTCCAAAAAGTTTGTATTTATACTAGGCTTATAAAGGTATGTGATAAATATTATTCTTATTATTCCTGATACTCTTTTCTAACTCAATCCTATGTGTCTGATAATTTTTTTAACAAGTTAATTCTTTAAAGACATCTTCATTGTATTGGAATGCCTGATTGAACCTGTATTATATGACAGGTAAAGTAACTTTTCTTAAAGCCACTTCACATTTTTCTGATGGAAATATCTAAGGTAGTTTTATATGTTTTTTAAAAGCTTTTCAATTATAAAGAGAACAATAGAATGGAATTTCCCCTCCTTTAGAATTTAACTCAGATTTGTAAAACAGAAGGTAGCATACTTTTCATTGTGGGGACTTTTTCAACCCACAGGAAGAATTTATGTAGAGAAACTTCATTTGGCTGTTATTAATGTCAGTTTAAGATTCTGGCAAAGAGCTGGGAAAAATAGGAAGTGTCACCCACCCACATCACCAAACTTAAAAAGCTAGAAAACCTTATCCATAGTGACTTTGTATCCAATTGCATCAGCAGTTTGGACAAAGAGTCAATTGTGCTTCAGTGAAAATTTTGTTGGAACTTAAATTGTTTTCTAGATGTTTTGCTAAACTTCTCTATTGTCTAATTCCCAGAGCCTCTCTATTAAGGATTAAAAAGTACTGAACACAGTGAGTTCAGAGTCATTTGTTTTCTCTGGCCTTGAAAAAAAAAAAAAGGCCACACACACCAAATTATTGAGCTACCCTTTTTTTCCTCATGTATCACATCCAAACTGTTCTATTCTGAAGTTGAAACATTTCAATTACTGTAATTTTTTCCTAAAGGTTCTGGTTCCCACACTGAAATTCTGCCTCCAAAGTCAGATTCAGAATCCAATTCTCCAAATCTATTCCAAAACACATTCATGGCCTAACCCTTGAGAGAGAAAACTTCAAGACTGAATCAAGGTATTTTAAAAAGCAACAAAAATGTGAAAACCCTTGATGAAGTGTTTTTGAAGTGTCCTGGCCACATCTGTAAGAATGGTCAAATATTATCTAACTCAGTTAACTTTTTAAAGTGGAAAACAACTAAGCTTAGCACAATATAGACAAACGGTTCCTTCTAAAAGAAAATAAGAGCTCGTTATACACACACACACAGTCAGCTGGTATTAAATGCCAAGGTGGTGGATCCAAAAGAATGAAAGTGAGAGGAATTAGGCAAAACCAGAGGGTAGGATTAAGGTGACTTTAGAGAGAAATAATGTCATCCAGGAGTAACGAGAACTCTCTGGGAACATGACAATTAGGCACAAACTATGTGACTGTTAGAATCACTCACCCTCTGCACCCATACGGAGAACCTGGTTATCGATACTCTGGTGAGTCTGAGATTTTAAAAAATCACAATAAAAAGCAATCAAAGACAGTATAGATTGCTGTTCAAAGTTTGCGGCTCTTGACCGTCACCTTCAAGAAAGTGTTCTGATGTCGATCTTACCAGCCTGGAGGCGGGTCCCTGAGACTGGAATTTACAAGTTCTCCCATGACTAACATTCTGGCATAGGACATAGGCTCTCCTATTGTTGCAGAAGACATGTGAATACAGTAAAGATCCCTGATGGGCAAAGGTATGTGATGCAGTGAGAGGAACACCCAGTTAGTAATGTTAGTTGCTGCTATTAATTCACTGCTCACTCTATGCCATATGAGATAATTTACACATGGCTTTTCATTACCCTTTCAATTATTCTAGAAGGTGTATATTATTCCCATTTTACAGATGAGGACTCTGAGGCACAGAGAATTCTTCTGAGGCCTAAACACAAGATCTAAATGCAGGTCTGTCAAACTACAAAGTCTAACCTCTTGGCCAGTTTACTTGAAAGTTATCTGAAAGGCTATTCAGGATCAAGAAAGAAAGCTGATTTACCTGGAGCAGGCTTGTAGGAGAAAACAGAATCGTGGCCTCTGGCATTGACTAGAATTACATAATATTGAATACGTATCAGTTTATTATCAAAATTAAGTTAAATGCACTTTATCATATTTGAATGCATGCAATTAGGAACTATTCAAGACAGGATAAATTTTGAGTTAATTTAATAATGTTTACTAGGATTTAATCAGACAAGAAAGTGAAGTTCCCTGCAGAACAGTCATCTAAGGAGACTCCATTTATTCTAATGTTGAGTGTCTTTGGGAGGTCTGCTTTGGAATTAATGTCCATGATTTTCTGCATTCTTTTTACCCCAGTTTTACTGAGATATAATTAACATATAGCACTGTATAAATGTAAGGGGGATAGCATAATTGTTTAATGTACATATATTGTGAAATGATTACCACAATAAGTTAGCATTCATCATCTCATACAGATTGAATTTTAAAAAGCCAAAAAAAAAAAGTGTGTGTGATGAGAACTCAGGATTTACTCTGTTAACAACCTTATTTGTATACATAAACACACACACATATACACACATGTAAATATACACTCACACTCACACACAGACATTTACACACACATACACGTATCAAACAGCGGGGTAGCTACAGTCGTCATGCTGCGTATCACATCATTAGTGCTTATTTGTCTCAAATGGAAGTTTGTACCTTTTAACCACATTCCTCCAATTCACTCTCCTGCCAGATACCTCCCCCACCTCTGATAACTACAATCTGATCTCTTTCTATGAGTTTGGTTTTATTTTTTTCTTAAATTCCACATATGAGATCATACAGTATTTAACTTTCTGTTATTTTACTTAATATTTAACTTTCTGTTATTTTACTTAGTATAATACCCTCAAGGTCCACCCATGCTGTCACTAATGATAAGAGTTCCTCATTTTTTATGGACAAATAATATTCCATTGTATGTATACACCACAACTTTTTTTTAATTAAAAATTTTTAATTATAATCGACATACAATATTATATTAGTTTCAAGTGTGGAACATAGTGGATTAGACATTTATATCACTTAAAAAGTGACCACCCCAATAAGTCTAGTACCCATCTGACACCATTCATAGTTATTAAAGTATTATTGGCTATAATCCCTATACTGTACTTTACATCTCTGTGACTTTTTATAACTTCCAATTTCCCTTTATCTTTTTCACCCACTGCCCTAACCCCTCTTCCCATCTGGCAACCATCAATTTGTTCTCTTTATCTATGAGTATGTTTCTGTTTTGTTCTTTTATTTCGTTTTTTAGATTCCCCATGTAAGTGAAACCATATGGTATTTGTCTTTCTCTGACTACGCGTAATATCCTCTGATCCATTCATGTTGTCACAAATTACAAGATTCTATTGATTTTTATGGCTGAGTAATATTCCATTATATATATATACCACATCTTCTTTGTACATTTGTCTATTGATGGACACTTAGGTTGCTTCCATATCTGGGCTATTATAAATAATGCTGCAATGATCATAGGGGTGCATATCTTTTGAACTAGGGTTTTTGATTTCTTCAGATAAATATCCAAAAGTGGAATTGCTGGGTTACATGGTAGTTCTATTTTTAATTTTTTAAGGAACCTCCATACTGTTTTCCCTAATGCCTGCATCAATTTACAATCTCACTAACACTGTGGTAGGGTTCACTTGCTTGCTGATTTATTGATGATAGCCATTCTGACAGGTGTAAAGTGACATGTCATTGTGGCTTTAATTTGCATTTCCCTGATGATTAGTGACATTGAGCATATATCTATTGACCATCTGTATGTCTTCTTGGGAAAAATGTCTATTCAGATTCTCTGCCCATTTTTTAATTGCATTGTTTGGGGGTTTTTTGTTTGTTTGTTTGATGTGATGATGTTAAATTGTAGGAGTTCCTTATATAGTTTATATATTAACCCCTTATTTATCTTTTCAAAGAACCAGCTCACAGTTTTATTGATTTTTTTTTTACTCTATTTTATTAATTTCCACTCTGATCTTTATTATTTCCTTCTATTCACTTTGGCTTTGTTCTTTTTCTAGTTCTTTAGGTGTAAAGTTAGATTGTTTAGTAGCATGTTACTTAGCCTCGATGTATTTGTGTGTCTTTCAGTTTTCTCGTGCATAATTTCTAGTATTATACCATTGTGATTAGAGAAGATGCTTCATATGATTTCGGTCATCTTAAATTTATTAAGACTTGTATTGTGGCCTAACTTGTGGTCTATCCTGGAAAATGTTCCATGTGCACTTGAAGAGAATGAATATTCTTCTGCTTTGGGGCGAAATATCCTAGAAATATCAATTAGTCCATCTGGTCTAATGTGTCATTGAAGGCCACTGTTTCCTTGTTGATTTTGTCTAGATAATCTATCCATTGGTATCAGTGGGGTATTAAAGTCCCCTAGCTATGACTGTATTACTGTTGCTCTCTTCTTTTACATCTGTCACTATTTGCTTTATACATTTAGGTGATCCTACATTAGGTGTATAGATATTTACAAGTTATACAATCTTGTTGTATTGATCCCTTTATCATTATGCCCCTCTTTTCTCTTGTTACAGCCCTTGTATTAAAGTCTATTTTGTCTAATATAAGTATTGCTACCCTAGACTTTTTTCATTTCCATTTGTGTGGCATGTCTTTTTCCATCCCTTTACTTACAGTCCGTGTATGTCTTTTGTTCTGAAGTGGGTCCCTTGTAAGCAGCATGTATTAGGGTCTTATTTTTTTTTTATCTAGCTACCCTGTGTCTTTTGATTAGAGCATTTAGTCCATTTATATTTAAAGTAATTATTGATAGGTATAGTTATTGCCATTTTATTGTTTTCTGATTATTTCTGTAGTTCTTTTTATTCTCTAGCTCTTTTCTCTTGTACGTTGATGATTTTCTAGTGTTCTGTTTTGGTTCCATTCTTGTTATTTCTTGGATATCTTTTGTAGATTTTTGGTTTGTGGTTATCATGTGCTTCATATACACCAAGCTATGTTTATTACAGTCTATTTTAAGTTGATGGTCACTTAAGTTTGTTTTTGTTTTTGTCATTTTTTTTTCAATCCATAAAGTGTTTATTAAATTCCTATAAGAAAATGCGAGAAGTACAGAAGTAGAGTAGCTAGAGGTTAAAAGCATGGACTTCAGAGTTAGACAGATTTCAACCCCATCACTAACTAGATGTGGGGTCATGTATAAATTTTTTATTCTCAATTTATAGGCAACTACCTAAAAACAAGGAGATAATAATAGTCCTTGATTTATAGGATAATGAAGAACAAATGAAATAATCATTATTCATTACTTAACATAGTCTCAATACATATTAAGTTTTTAATAAAAATTTAAATGACTTTATATTTTAATTACCATATCAACATTTCATTATCCTTTGAGATACCTCTCTACAATGTAAATACATGAAGACATGGAAACAATTTTTTATGTAAATAGGATCAAATTATACATCCTATTCTATTATCTGATTTATTTACTCAACTGTATGTTGTAAGACGTTTTCCAAGTCAAAAAAAAAAAAATCTACAGCATCATTTTAAATGGCTATAGTAAATTTTTATTTAATGTGACTCATAATTTATATAACCACCTCTTCTCATGTGGACCTTTAATTTGTGCCCATATTTTTAACTAAAAAAATCTGGAATGAATATCCTTATGGTATATTTTTGGTACATATGCATTTTTCTCTTCAGGGTAAATTTCAGGAACTATCACAGGATTCTTAAACACTCTTATTTTAACTAAGGTGTGGTGCTCTGATGTGGTCTGAAGATGGCCACCACATGTTTTGGTTCTGGAGCCTCTTGGGAGGGGCTCTGGTGCAGGCCAAGGTCTGCTACTGTTTGTGCCCAGCTTGGGGCTACCTAGTGGGGACTACAAAGTGATCTGCAGTTGATTGCCACCTGTGCTAGACTTAGAGGTGCTTGGAATAGGCTATCTTGTGAATTTAGGATGGCTGCCACCAGTGGCAGACTTGGGACCTTTTGGTGGGCACCACAGTGTGAGCTGTGGACAGCCACCTCTTGTGTCAGGTTTGTGGCTACTTAATTGATGATACATTCCAAGCCAACACTGGTCGCAGCTTATACCAGGCTTGGGGCCACCTGATGGGAGTTATTACACAAGTTGTGATGGGCCGCTGCTTGTGCTGGGCTTGGGGGACCCTTGGCATGAAGTACAGGGCATGCTGAGGCCAGCTGTGGCTTGTTTGCTGTTTTTGGACCTTTGAGAGGTTTTAGGGAAGTCTGCATCATGAGCCAAGACTGGCTTCTTGTGTGAAAAAGCCCCTAGAAGTGTCTCCAGCTGAGCCTGCATGTTGGGTGTGGCAGATCTCAGGGTATCAGCAGGGTTAACAATGCTCAGATTTGGCAACTTCCTGTGTCTGCCCCCTTAGTGAGGGGAGGGCTCGACAAAGGAGCAATGGTGCCTGCAAGCACTTCTATCCCTGGACAAAGCTGCCCTGACCCCTGCCCCTTCAGTCCTTGCCCTGAAGCTAGTCAATTCAGTTCCTCCCCTATGTACCTGGTGCTTTTCAACCTGCTTCCTCTGAACTGAAGTCCAGAGTGAGTGAGTTTATCAGCAAGGGAGGCCATGCGCTGTTTCTCAAGAGGAATGCCTGGGATTTCAGCAGCTCTTCATCAGACTCACATGCAGTACCTCTGGTATTCATAGCCAGTAGTTGTGAGGACTTCTTTTCCCTGCAGTGGTGCCCCTGGCTGAGGAGTGGGTATAGGGCTGGGACCCCTCATTCCTTAGAGGGGACCTCCGCAGCAACAATCTCTCTTCCCTATTCTTAATTGCCATATTGTGGGTACGGGACCTGGCTGTTTCACATCTCCACCCCTCCTATCAGTCTTAGTACCTTCTTCTTTATACCCTTAGTTATAGGACTTCTGTTCAGCTACTCTTCAGGCAGTTCTCAATGACGGCTGTTCGATAATTTAGTTGTAATTTTGATGTGACCATGAGAGGAGGCAAGCACAGCATTTACCTACTCTGCCATCCTGACCAACTTCTTACTCATTTATCCATCGTTGGCCACTTAGGTTGTTTCCACGTCTTAGCTTTTGTAAATAATGAAGCTACAAATATGGGGCGCAGATGTCTTTTTGAGTGTTTCCATTTCCTTTAGACATATTCCCAAATGCGGAATTGCTATATCACATAAGAGTTTTATTTTTAATTTTTGAGGTCCCTCCAACTATTTTCCATGGGACTGTACCAGTTTACAATTCCACCAGTAGTGCATAAGGGTTCCCTCTTCTCCACATCCTCACCGCATTTGTTATCTCTAGTCATTTTGATGATGGCCAGTGTAACAGGTGAGAGGTAACAGGTGAGATTGTGGTTTTTAATATGCATTTCCCTTAGACTAGTTGAGCATCTTTTCATGTACTTGTTGGCTATTAATATATCTTCTTTGGAAAAAAAATCAGGTCTTTTGCCTCATTTTAATAGGATTTTTTTTATATTGTTATATTAATTATTTATATATTTTGGATGTTTTTTCTCCATTCCATAGATTTTTCTCCTTTGTTTTTTTTCTTTTGCTGTGCAGAAGCTTTTTAATTTAATGTAGTCCTACTGATTTTTTATTTTGTTGCTTGTGCTTTTGGTATCATATCCAAGAAATCATTGCCAAGACCATGTGAAGGAGTTTTTTTCCTATGTTTTCTTCTAGGAATTTTATGGTTTCAGGTCTTACATTTAAATGTTTAATCCATTTTGAGCTAATTTTTCAGGGATCTAGTTTCATTCTTTTACACGTAAATATCCAATTTTTCCAGCACCATTTATTGAAGAGACTTTTTCTCCATTGAGTATTCTTGGCTCCCTTGTCAAATATTAGTTGACTACATATGCTTGGGTCGATTCTGGGCTCACAATTCTGTTCCACTAATCTTTTTGTCTCTTTTTATGCCAGTACCATACTATTTTAATTGCAATAGTTTTATAATATAGCTTGGAATCATGAAGTGTGATGCCTCCTACTTTGTTCTTCTCTCTCAGGATTGCTTTGGTTATTGGGGTCTTTTGTGGTTCCATGTAAATACGATGATTGTTTTTTCTACTGAAAAAAATACGATGGAAATGTTAAAGATTGCATTGAATCTATAGATGGCTTTCATAGTATTAACATTTTTAACAATATTAATTCTTCCAGTCCTTGAATATGAGTTACATTTTATTTGTATCTTTGACTTCTTTCGTCAGAGTTGGGTTTTCTTTGTTTGTTTGGTTTTTTTTTTGGTAGTTTTCAGAGTAAAGGTGTTTCACCTCCTTGGTTAACTTTATTCCTAAATATTTTATAGTTTTTGATACTGTTGTAAATACGATTTTCTATTTCAGATAATTTGTTATTAGTGTATAGAAATGTTACTGATATTTGCATGTTATTTTTGTTTCCTGCAATGTTACTGAATTCATTGCTTAAACCTAACAGTTCTTTCTGGCAGAGTCTTTAGAATTTTTCATAAAATAATGTGATATGCAAATAAAGACAGTTTTACTTCTTCCTTTCCAACTCTCATGCCTTTTATGTCTTGCCAGGTTGTTCTGGCAATAACTTCCACTACTATGATGAATAGGAATTATGAGAATCAGTGTCCTTGTCTTGTTCCTCATCATAGAGAAAAAGCTTTCAACCTTTCACAGTTGAGTATGATGTTAACTTTAAGATTCTTACATATGGCCTTTATTGTGTTGAGGTATGTTCCTTATATACCTAATTTTTTAAGTGTTTTCATCATGAAAAGTGTTGAATTAGGTCAAATGCTTTTTCTGCTTCAAGTGAGATGATTGTATGACTTTTTCTATTAATGTGATATATCACACTGACTTGTTTATGCTGACCATCCTGCATCTCGGGTATAAATCTCAGTTGATTATAGTGAATAGTCCTTTTAATTTGTTGCTGAATTCGATTTGCTGTATCTTGTTGAGAATTTTTGCATCTATACTCAAGGATATTGGTCTGTAGTTTTCTTTTCTGGTAGTGTCTTTTTCTGGCTTTGGTATCAGGATAATGCTGGCCTCATAAAATGAGTTCGAGAGTGTTCCCTACTCTTCAATTTTCTGAAAGAGTTTAAGAAGTATTGGTATTAATTTTCCTTTAAATGTTTAGTAGAATTCACAATTAAAGCCATCTGATCCTGGACTTTTCTTCATTGGGAGATTACAGATTTATTCTCCTAGGTAGTAACTGGGCTAGTCAGACTTTTTATTTTTGTTTCAGTCTTGGTCATTTGTATATTTCTAAGAATTTTTACATTTCTTCAAGGCTGTCCAGTTTGTTAGCATACAGTAGTTCATAGTGGTCTCTTATGATGCTTTGTATTTCTGTGGTTTCAGTTGTAATGACTCCTTTTTCATTTAAAAATGTGCTGATTTGGATTCTGCTTTCTTGGTTCATCTAGCTAAAGGTTTGTCAATGTTTTTCATCTTTATAAAGAACTAACTCTTAGTTTGGTAGTATTTTCTGTTGTTTCCCTGTTCTCTTTTTCATTTATTTCTGCTATAATCTTTATTATTTTCTTTCTCCTAAAAACATTGAGCTCAGTTCGTTCTTTCTTTTCTAAAGCATAAACTTAGGTTATTTAAGATCTTTCTTGCTTCTTAACATAGGCATTTATTGCTATGAATGTCCCTCTTAGAACTGCTTTTGCTCTATTCCATAAATTTTTGAATCCATTTTTGTTTCAAGATAGTTTTAAATTTCTCTTTTAATTTCTTCTTTGATCCATTTTTTATTCAGGAGAATGTTGTTTAATTTTCACATGTTTGTGAATTTTCCAGTTTTCATCATCATATTAATTTTTAGTTTCATACAATTGTGGTCAGAGAAGATACCTGGTATGATTTTAATCATCTTGAATCTGTTACATCTTGTTTTGTGGCCTAACATAAGGTCTATCCTAGAAAATGTTCCATGCACACTTGAGAAGAATGTATATTCTGCTGCTGTTAGGTAGAATGTTATGTATATCTTTTGTTAGTTTCATTGTTCCCAACTATTATTGAATAGCTATTTCTTCTGTTTTTTCTTTTATATTGTGGTGCTCTGACTTGGGCACATAAGTATTTACAATTGTTTTATCCTCTTGATGCACAGAACTCTTTATCATTAAATAAACCTTTGTCTCTTTTTAGCATTTTTAAAGTCTATCAGATAAGTATAGCTATCCCGGCATTTTGGGGGGTTAACATTTGCTGAAATATCTTTTTCTACCCCTTTACTCTCAGTCTGTGTGCTTTTAAGGATAAAGTTAGTTTCTTGTAGTCAGTATATCACTGGATCATTTATATTTAAAGTAATTATTGGTCCTTATAGGCAGAGACATGAGAGAGATGATCTCTCTCTTGGCTGTGTGGAGACACAGTGAGAAGGCAGCTGCTTACAAGCCAGGGAGAGGATTCTCACCAGAACCTGATCATGTTGGCACCCTAGTTTTGGGCTTCCAGTCTCCAGAACTGTGAAAAACAAATGTTCATTGTTTATACCAAAAAAAAAAAAAGTAATTATTGATAAGTAATGACAGTTATCATTTTTTAAAATTTGTTTCCCGGTTGTTCTATAGATCTATTGTTCCTTGTTTCTTACCCTGTTCTCTTTTTGTGTGTGTATGTGTTTCCATGGGCTGTTGTATCAGTATGCTTTGACTTTATTATGTTCTTTTGTGTAATTACTACAGGTTTTTCATGAGGTAATACATGAAATATCTTAAAATCATAACACCCTATTTTAAACTAATAACTTCAATAGAATTCCTAAGCTTTACACTTTTACTTTCCCCCTCACATTTTAAGTTACTGATGTTATGATTTACATATTTTTATATTGTATAACTAATAAGATTATTATAGTTATGACATTTGTTTTTTAACTATTAGATTAGTAAGTGAATTAAAGACCACTATTACAGACTAAGTCTGACTACATATTTACCATTATCAGTGCATTTTACACTACCATACGTTTTTATGATGTTAATTAGCATCCTTTTATTTCCACTCAATGAACTCCCTTTAGCATTTCTCGCAAGGCAGTTCTAGTAATGATGAATTCCTTTAGCTTTTGTTGGGTCAGGAAAGTATCCCTCCATTTCTTAAGAACAGCTTCACCAGGAATAGAGTTCTTTGTTGACAGATTTCTTCTTTCAATATTTAGAATATGTCATCCAATTCTCTTCTGGCCTGAAGGCTTTCTGATGAGAAATACACCAATAGTCTTATGAGGGTTCCCTTGAATGCAACTTCTCTCTTCTCTTGCTGCTTTTACAATGATTTCTTTGTCTTTGACTGTTGATGATTTAATTATAATGTGTCTTGGTTTAACACTATTTGAGTTCAACCTCTTAAGGATTTTTTTTGGTCCTCTTGGATTTGGAAGTCTATTTCTCTCCCCAAGTTTGGGAAATCTTCAGCCATTATTGCTTTAAATGTACTTCCTGTACCTTTTATCTTTTTCTTCTCCATAATACAAATGTTGTTTCTTTTCATTATATCCCATAAATCCTATCTTCCTGGTCACTGACTCTCCTGCATGGTTGAGTCTGCTTCTACACTTCTCTATTGAATTCCTCAGTTCAGTTATTTTTCAGTTCTAAGATTTCAGTATTTTTTTTTTTGATGGTTTCTATTCCTTTGTCAAATTTGTTTTGTTCATGCAGTTTTCCTATTTTGTTTAGTGTCAGTCTGTGTATTCTTGTAGTTCACTCAAATTCTTTATGAGGATTATTCTGAATTCTTTGCCTGACAGTTCATAGATCTCCATTTCATTAGAGTCAGTTATTAGTTTCCTTTGGGTGTCATATTTATCCGATGTTTCATGATCTGATTTCTTATATAGCATCTGCACATTTGACTAAGTCATTTCCTCTTCCAGAGTTTGCAGGTTCACTATGGCAGAGACAGTCCTTCACTACTCAGATCAGTTTGAGTTTCTAGATGTGTCCACTGACAATGTCCCTGGGCAGGTGGGGTCTCCTATTAGAGTCTATTTTTAGACAACTGTTCCAGCTCTGATGTCAGGGTGTGTGTGTGGCAGAGGCGGGGGGCAGCGGGGGCGGGGTGTGTGCGGGTTGCCACTAGCTAAGAACAGTTGGATATGACTACTGGCTTGGCTTCCTGCCCATGCAAGGCTGCAGGAAGGGCTCTGAAGTTGCCTGGGTTCTCTGGTCAGGCTTACTAGATGGTCAGGACTGGGTATGAGCCTCAGTAGTTGGGGCTTTGAATCAGCTTTCCTACCTTGGCAGGGCAGTAGGATGGAACTCAGGCCCTGCATGACTTATTGTTTGGGGATCCAAATTTGGTAAGAGTGTATCCTGGTTAGGTGAGGCCACTGCTTTAGTTCTGCAGATAAGGAAAGCCACAGCCTATGTACTCTCTTCAAGACCACTGTAAGCATGGCCATTGGAGGGTCTATGCAGCTTCTTATGTGCTCTGGTAAGGTACCCCAGCTGAACTGGCTGACAGCCATATTCAGCAATGAACGGGACTATGAATCAGTTTCCCTGCCCCATGCATCAGGAGAAGCAGCTCCACCACCACTAAGGTTCTTTGTTTGGTACTTGACTCAAGTCCACCCATGCTCCATTAGTTCCTTGGCTGGACAAGATCACTAGCTTTGCTCCAGGGACAGTCATCTCTGCCTTCCCATATCTTGGCTTGAGCATTTCTGAGTTATGAAGCAGCTCCTGGGTTCCAGCAAGCCCTTCCTGATGGATAGGGCGTAGGGATATGCTTCTGCCTGGGCAGGACTGGGAGGGCCTACTTCAGCTACCTCCCAAATTTTCCCCAACATATTTTTTGGTCAGGAGGGAAAGGAAGTTATATTCTGCAAAGGGTAAGGCTATGACCCAGCCCTTCTGCCTGGACATTGGCATACCAGGCTCCAGGGCCTGCAAAACTCACTGGAGGACCTGCATCAGGCAGATGTGCATGCTGCTGAGCTCCCTGGGGAGACTGCACCACTGACTTGGTCTGCAGGTGAGCAAAGCCACTGGTTAGGGCTACTACTTGGCTTCTGTGGAAGGGAGATCTGTCTGCCAAGATCCAAGTGCTCACTGTTGGAAGCCCCTCCTCCCCTTTTCCACCAGATTCCTCTGCAATCCCAGGGGTAAAACCAAAGTAGGAGCTCCCACACATTGCTGAGGGAGCTGGATGTCTGCCCTGGGCTCTCTTTTCCCACTGGAGGAACTGTAGGTTCAGGGAACACCTTTCTGTGGTGCTGTACCAGCCTGGGGGAGGAGCAATGCCGTTAGGATGGAGCCATTCCTCTTACCTTTCTACTGCAGTCTGTCTTGGTCTCTGTGATACAGGGGTTTACTTCAGCCTCACTCCCATGTTCTATGATTCTCTGTGGTGTTTTGTCCACGGTAGTTGTTTTTGTAAGGAGGAATGAAGATAGGAATGCAGTAATAGAGTGATGTAGGTTATTCCTACATCACTGGATGTAGGAATAACCTACATCACTCTATTACTGCACTCTTGGAATATCCTCAGTGGTAGGAAACTCGTGTTTTTTCAAGCTAAACCTGATTTACAAACACTGCAGTCACTTGGAGTCATATCTAAGAAGGGATGGGTCATGTAGTTATAATATAACTTTAAATAAAGCTGTGGGTCATAACCCTTTTGGCCATACATTCCTTTTGAGATTGTGATTAAACATGTGAAACCTAGAAAAAGGAGGGCTGGCAGATGAGGATTTTGCATGTGAAAGCACAGACCTGTTGCTGTGAGATGGGTACTTTCATGTTTTGTCCAAAACGGGGGTTTCTAGATTGCACTCGAGTTTCCTCGGAATCTATAAACACATGGAGGTTGTGGCAAAAGGTGGGAATAATCCATCCTCCCGTCCCTCTCAACAGCAGCACCTTTCTCCATTTCGAATGTACACTTAGGGCAATAGTATACGTTTCATTTGCTGCTGTTCCTAGAACAGGTCCTAGTACTTACTGAGCCCTTATTAACTATTTAGATAATGAATGAATAAGTGAATGGATGATAATTTAATATTGGGTTCCCAGGTAAGATTTCACTTACCGAAAAAACTTGTGCTAGAAACAATTTTTAAGAACCACTGCCACAGGTAATTCTAGTAGTGATATTTCTGGGTGCATAAATGGGTGGAAAGTTAGGTTTTCTTTGAGATTTAGGGAAATCTCAGCATTAGTGATACAGTATCTATTCTGTTTGAGAATGAGTTCAGATAGAATCTCAGAGCTAGGCACAGTGAGCATTCAGTGTAATAGCATAATGGTCAGTCTCTGAAACGGGACCCTGGGTCAAGAAGCCCAGCTTCCCTTCAGTAAGGAACTCTGCAGGTGGATGAGGCTGTCAAAGTGGTCATACATTTGAACAATAAAACCTGTTCCATAATATTATTCTTTTTGTATGTACCTGTGGGTGGCCATGGAAACAATGATTACTAGTCCTGGATTCACTGGCTAAAATAAAGTGCCTTAGCTTCTGGTAGAAATGAGGACTGTCAATGCAGAACAACAGGACAGAGAGTACATATTCAATGGCCACCCTCCCCCCGCAAAAAGTTTTCTTAAAAAACAAAGACAGGCATAGCATTTATGTGTAAAGATTTTTTTAAAAAGGCATTTCATTTAGCAAGGGCAATACAAAGGGGTTATATAAATTTATTTTTCATATAATAATTGATTAGAAAAAATTCCCATTTTCGATGTTTAATTCCATCTCTCATTTTTTTTAAAAAAAAATCACTAAAAGGACAAAAATCCACACAAAAATACAATCTGTATCTATTCTATATTTACAGATAATCGGTCACTATTAAGGCACAGACTGATCAAAAACTACCATTTATTCAAATAATCCAAATATTTTGTGCATCATATAACACTGACAACACCATGTACTGTAGTGTCATATTCCCTTCATTGCATCAAGAGAAAGTGAGAAAAATAATTTCCAGTGTTTTTATTTTTAGCCACCCTATTTAATCTAGTTTAATTGGGACAGTTTTCTCTTTGGCATAAAGCACTGTTCATAAAATCTCCAACTTAATACCGCAAATTCATTCCATCTTCCTCCTGTTGCAAATGCATGGTAGAGAGTTGGGGAAAGAGCTCCAAATGATTTTTTTTTTTTTTGAGAAAGTCTTATTAAAGAAATAAAATTAGAGACTTAAGCTGTTGAACAGGAAACAAATCTGGAATTTTTACCCTGTGCTGAAGGTGGAGCATGTGTTCACACAGCCACCTAAGGTGGAGAGCTCCACGTGATGATGTGATGTGCGCAGGATGATTCTATCGTACTTGCAAAGGGAACAATTCTATATCCTTAAGCAGATTGTTTAGAAATGGGCATCCCCTTAGAGCTGTTATAATTGATAATTTATGTCAGGTCCATTATCTATGCCTTCAAAGTAACCAATACAATTTTTTAAAGTGAAAATCTTTGTGTGTGCAAAATTTCTCTAATAATAGTATGACTTAGCCACAGAAAAGTGTCAGGCAAGTATTTCTGATTCTGCATTTTTTAAAAATCCTCGATTGTTATGTATGCTTATCTAATGCCTTCTGCTGAGAGCATGCAACAGTGGTTTATGTCCACGTAGAAAATCTTGAATAATGAACATAAATAAGTCATTACAGTACAGATAATTCACAACATTTCCTATGGGAAAGTTTTCAAACAAATTAATACACTTGGAAATAATATTGCTTTGAAGAAAGAGAGGCACTTAGTGATTTTCTTCATGAATTGAAAACCCTTCATAACCCACAATACAATGTCTGAAAAGACCTAGGAAACAATGTTGCCTGATTTCTTGGACTTTCACAGTATAGGATTGTAAAAATGAATCTAGCCACTTAAAAAAATAGTCATTTTTTCCCCTCCTTCAACTGTCTATAAACTGTCACCCTGGAGACTAAAAGCCTTCCGTTTTCAACAAACATAAGTCTACTTCAAGCAGACAAATATGGTTTCAGGAAAATCCTTTTACCATATGGAGCACAGCTAATGTGTACATGATAAGGACAGTAATCTATTTCTCCTCCTAATGGCAACAGTGCTGTCTTGTCAGATGATTATTTGTCTTTTTTAAATAAAGTGACAATCTAGGGCTCCAGTTATTGAATGCCGTCCATTCTCTACCATAAATCTCTAGTAGATATCAATTTAATCAGTTATGTGCTGTATGCTTATAATATCTAAAAATAAAAGTTTGATATAAATAAATGTCCTTTAGTGGCAGTATACTAAAAATAGCCCTTTGCTTTCAGACAACCATTAAAATCATTTTAGCAATATAGGCAGCAGCTAAATATGATAACTGCAAAGGGTTAATATTGCAAAGTCCATTTGATCTTTCTTTGCACCTGTTACAGTGAACTATGTTCATTGTTTCTAGGATGCTGACATAAATGAAGAGAACTGGTCCAGAACCAAGTGGCGTCACTTACATTTCCCAAAGTTACAGAATATTCTGCACAAAAACTAATAATCCAGTACCGTTTCAAACAAAAATGTAAAGCAGTCAGAAAAATGTGACTAAATCTGATTTGTACCAATAAACCAGGTGACATAAAAATGAGAGAAAGAGAATTTCCACAGGACAAGAAATTAGAAAGTGTAAAGTGCTGAAAGACCTCAATAATTATTTTAAAGCAGTACCAGGAAATTTCACTTTGATTATTTTTTTTTAAACCCCAAATACCAAAACAAGTGAACAATAACCTGTTTTCTGGCATCCCAGATGTTAATTCATCCTTCATTTTAAGTAAAAAAAAAAATCAGTGCATATGTTATATAGGTAAATAAAAACGAGAAATAAAGCCCTACCCTCATATTGCAAATTCTGTTCAATTACCATTTTTTTTAAAGAGTAACCACATGTGGTATTCTGTATGATGACATGAAGAACATCTCTCTTCTTCCTTTTTGGCACAAAATTCAGGTGTGAATAGATGCTTTGGTCCTGATAACCAGACACCCAGAGTGCCTAGGACGGTGTGCAGTGAAGGCCATCCACAGATCTCCTGTGTCCAACCTGACAGAGTTGGCAGGTATGTACCTGGAAAGTACTGCTACCAGCGGCCACTGACACTAGCAATGTCCGAGTGATACTGACGGGGCAGCCGCCCACTGGCTCCGCCTTCCAGGAAAGAGGTGCGTGCGTTTGGCGGTTCAAAAAGTTTTCTTCGGTTTTTATTTAGTTCTAGAGAGAGAGAGAGAGAGAATTGTTAGAAGCTGAATGGAGAAGTTCTATAGTCTACAGGACATGGCAGCAGAGCTCAGAAAATGGTGACATGGCACACTTTTTTGGCAGGGGGACGTCTGGTAGCAAAAGGAAAACCTTTAATTGATGGTTAAACGTTCTGAAATGCTAGGAAGTCCAATAATAAAGGTAGCCTGTTGGTAGCCTGTTGGTAGCCAAGAGAACCAAGGACAGCCAATAGGTTTTACTACAGTTTGTAAACTATCTGGGGGATAGGTCATTCTCACAACCATCTAAACTCTGGGCATACAAATTAAACAGTTTGACCTATCCCAAATGTCATTTCAGAGACATTTACCAATGACACAGAAAATCATTACAGCTATTGAACTCATCTATGTCAAACACAGCAATCATTAAATTATGAAAGTCGGAAATGAAAAGCAGACCCCACACCTAAATACGAGACTATTAGAGGAGCACACGGAAGTGTTCAGCCACAGCCCTAAGGCTCCACAAGTCATGATGACTGTGCTCCTTGAGTAGAAAGAGCTCTATGAAGAAGCATATTAGCAGGAGGTTTCTTTGAATAAAAAATCAGTTTAGTAAAAATAGCAACAGTTTAGGAAATAAATACAATTGAAAACAACTAATACTTGAATCTAAATTTCCAGGCAAAGTCTAAGATGCTTAATTTTAAAGAAACCGGAGTACTTAGAAAACACTGTTTAGTTTGTCTTTTATCAACTAAAAATTATTAACCAGAAAAGTAAAAAATTAATTGAAGCAGCCTACCTGTTTATGACTCTTCTACTCCTCTATTCCCAGCCCCCGCCCCAAACACATATCTACAAATCAACTGATGTAACTCTTGCTAGTGAACTCCTACAAGTAGAATAGTCAGACTCTGAAATGCAAATATCTTCAGACATTCACTTTCAAGTAGAGGGATTCTATAGTTGGTTTGGGAGGCAGTAATTCAGCACCTATATGTGCATAGTACTCAGTACTTTTTTAGCCACACACATATACAATCAATCCCCTTTTGAATCCTGAAGTTGCACTGCAAGCTGTTGCCTGCTACAATAATGCTGAGACTGAGAACACAGACTCAGGTTGCAGGGTCACAGGTGGCCAAAGAGGGCCACGTGGCTAGAAGTGCTCTTGTCTCCTAAGTTCTGGAAGATGGACCAAATGCCCAAAACGTTTCATCCCACTGCCTTCCAAAACATGAGTGTCTGCCACCCCCACCCCCCGGGGCAATGCACAGGTGGAGATATCTCTCTCTTCGCATTTAGGTCTTAGAGGAGAAGAAAAACAATTGTGATTTAAGTCCACTATTCTTCATCTTATAGATAAGAAAACTGAGGTTTAAGAATAGACAAAGTTACCCACACAGCTGTTAAGTGACAAGTTGTAACCCTGCCTGATGCAAAGGCCCATGCCCTGGGCTGCAGTGATCCATCCACTGTGCAGAGAAGATAACTCAAGGCATCGGGAACACAAATTTGAGAAATTGGTAGTTTCATGTATGCCAGATAGCAGGGCTTTAGTTCATAGTTTACTATACCGAATTTTTTTAATAGAAAAATTAAGCTTAAAAACTTTAAAGAAGCAAGGAAGATACGTGCAGGCATGCTTATAGCAGCTATTGCTTCGAGTTCCCGCAGAAACCTAACAGACATGACATTCCTATTAAAAGTCGAACACATGTTTCTTGTTTAAAAAAAAAACCCAAGCAAATAGAGAAATCAAAACAGAACTTAATATATTTAAAGGCAATTGTAGAAGAGTTAAGAATAAATGAATCCTCTTAAGTACACAGCCTGGAGAAGTTTTGTCACCTTCAAGTTAAAAGATTTTCTTAGGCCTCCATTTTCTCATGGAGGAATAACCCACAAATCAGAAGGCTATTCCATACTATAGAGAAGGAAAAGAATGAATGAGGTCAAACACTATTCTCCCCTATCACACATAACAATTGGGCCATTGAAGACAATTTTTTAAATAGCATTGAAAACTTTACTCTGAAAAGTCAAACCAACTAGATTTTTGAGAGAATAAAATGATCATGAAAGAATGTGGCCATTCCCTAAAGATGTAATTTCTAAGATATATATTTCCAAATGTGAAGCACAGAGATAAATCTACAGAGATTATCAAGGATCACATACTGAAGAGATTTTAGTTTTTGTTTTTTAAATTAAAAAGCAAACTCCTTCTTCTGCTTTTTTCAGTAAACCTAAGGGATAGTTTGGGAAAATACCAACCTTTTTCTTTGAAATTCCAAGGTTCACACAATCCTGGCAGCTCTCAGGATCTTGTTGCGGATCTGAACAGAGTCACAAACTAAAAGAATAGGTCGGGAAATGTTAGATCTACCTGAGGCCGTGGTGGACGCCTGTCAACAGGATGCTAAACTTCCTCTCACTTAGTCCCTGTACAATTTAGTTAACTACTCCTTAAAATATTGAGAAATTTTTAAAAATTCAAAAAATATGGATTTAAAAAAATCAATTTTTCTCTGATCTATCTCTACTAGGGATAAATCTCATCTCCTCCTACAATACTAAAATAAATGTCTTCTGGCCCAAGATTAAAAACAGCAAAACCTTATCCTGAAAGAACTCTGATTACAAGTTGAAAATCTATGACATTTTAAAAAGGAATTTTGAGCAAACTTTGTACCTAACCAAACTATGTAACCACAAGACAAATGTAAGTAAAGGCTGGCCAGCTCTCCTGTTCCTATCAAGAAATGCAATGTTCTAAGACTACAAATGGATGTATTTGTTATCAGATGAATTGAATTGGAAAAAGAAGCTTTTGGATGAAGGATTTCTCAATAAAAACTTATTACTTGCAGAGAAAAAAACAATTTACCAGGTTCAAAGAAATGCACTCAACAAAGTAAGGTAAAATCATCCTTAAAATAATCAAATACTTCCCACTGTGCACAGCATTCATAAGGCATCTTATTCAAAGTCTCTAATTCCCTTTAAAAGCAAGAAGGACCTGTGAACCCCACGGAGAGAGGCAGTCTACAGAAGTAGTATATAACCTGAATAGAACACACTGAAGATGACTGGAAAAAATACTTTTTAAAAATGGGATTCAAAATCCCTGCTGTTTCCCACTCTACTCCCCAAACCCACCTGGAATATACCACAAATGTGTTCCAAGTAAAGAGCCTAATGATCCATCAAAACTGGTTAAAGTATTTTGAGATATCTGCTTATTGCCAGAAGCCTAACAGAGTTTGGAATTGGGTTGGTGCACAAAGAAAGAACTTAATTTTAATTATACTATCACTGACATTCCATGAATCTCTAGTAAAGGATTGCGGAGTTCTAGAACATACACTTCTCTGGCAAAAATGCGCTGAACCACAAACATATTTTAACAGTACAGATGTGGTGATTATGCGAGTTAATCAAATTTCAAGTCGTATAAATTCCATTTTCAAATAAAAGAATATGAAAATACATAGTATATCAGGTCTAAAAATAGCCCTCTGAAGCTGAGCTTCAGGGTAAACAAGTTGAAAAATTATCCTGTTAAAGAATATATATATATATATTAATATATATATATATATATATTAAAAAAAAAGGGAGGAAGAGGACTCTGCTACTAACATACTATTAAAACTGTAGGTTATTTTCATTATGCCTGATGATATACCACATGGATGGACACAGATTTTAGAAACAGGAGATAACCGCACGTGATCATCTATTGCAATCTACCTTCATGGCTAAGAAACCAAAACCAAAAGAGGTTTGGAAACTCACCCAAGGACTCATGACTTGGCAGAAGCAAAGCCCAGATCTCCTTATTTAAATAGTGTTCTCTGCACTATACCAAGCTGATCTTATAAGAAGAGCAAGCATCTGCTCTGTGGAGCTCCATTAAGCAGCAGCTTGGGCACATGGGAGAAGACAAATTCTCAACTGATGTGCACAGAACTGTATCCACAGAGAAGCCTAATAGGCTGCTCTATGGCTGGATTTCCACCCCTATTTCAGAGCTGCTCTGCTTATATCTGCTTCAGCTATTACGTTTATAGATAAGATTTCCTGTGGGGAGATGGCTGGGGGATGTAATCTGCTGCTAAAACAAAATGGAAAGCAACTGAGGTTTTAAATTTTTTTTAATTGCTGATCTGATCACTGAATGCTGTTTGGAAGGGCCTTTCATGAGTTGGATGCCACTGCTGGCCTTATAAAGACATAGCCTGCAAGTTCAGTGTTCTGAAAAAGCAAAGTCATTTTCTCACCACACCTGACACTTGGCATCTGCCCTTGTCACTATTTTTTTTGAGAGACTGGTACGCATATCCAGTTGACATTCATGAACTTTATCAGGAAGTCTTCAAAAAGTAACCCCATTTTTTTGCCCCCTCAAATTTCTTCCTCTTATTTCTCTAAGCATCTTTTTGAAGTACATAGTTATTCATTTGCCAACTCCAAATTCATCATCTGGCTCAATTCCTTTCAAATGGGGTGTAAATATGTATAGAGCATTTGATAACGCACAGAATATGCAACTGATGCACAAAGGCGGTCTGGGAGACAGACAACATTGTTTTCCTGTGACTACTCTCAGGATCCTACACCCTTCAGTGACTCACAGATTCTATTAAAATTTTGGGAAAAAATTAAAAAGAACATTAAGACAAGTAATACTGCCAGGCTCTACCTATACCAAGGAGCATCTTTTTTCCTCTGGTGCAGTGATCTCAGTTGGTATGCAAGGACACATGCATTTGAAACATGACAGCCAATCTAGAATAATTACTAATTCGATGATTAAGTATTGCCTAACACAACAACAAAAAGGAGAATTCAACTGTTTCCCCAGTCTCATGTTATGCAAAGGGCAATTTTGGTTATTTCTTTCTGAAGAGATCGGTTTTAAGCAATGACATTGTCACAGAAGGTTCCAGGCAATGCCTTGATGAAGGAGTAAGGATGGTCTCAGCATTTGTCACACTGTTAGTGGGAAAACACTGAAACCACAGCCACAAAGGTGCCATGGTAGTAAGCAAGTGATTAATGGGTAGAACCAGCCCCAATGGCAGAAGTTATTCAGATTTCAAAATATGAATATGAGTATTTATATTCACCTGAAATTGCAAGCAGCATTTTCCTCCTGGCACCAAAAGTAGTAATTCCCAGCTCCTTCAGATCCTGATCTGTGAGAGTGAGGAATGTCTGAAGATCAATCTGTGGGTGAAAAAGTAATATATAACCAATATAATAAGTATTTACTTTCTTTCTTATTGTAGGTTCAACTCATTATTACACTTATTTTATCAATTATGCTCTGCCTACTTCCAAAAGAGGTAATGGTAATGTCACAATGTATGGGACAAAAGTTAATTAAGGTGATGAAACAAAAGCGATTATTCTAGCAGAAGACTTAGCCTAAGCCAGTGATTTACTGCAATTGATATAAAAACTTAGGTCTGAGCATCCAGGCAGCCATGGCAAAAAGGGAAACACAAAGTGCACATTTTTGTAAACTGATAAAAGAATACATATCTGAGAAAATATTTCTTAGCTTTGGATTCTGAGAATTGGTTATCTCTATAAGAAGAAACTGAATAATACCATAGATGGTATCTTTCACTGTGTTCTACTTAAGAATGATAGAAGAATTCCCAGGATACATCAGACCCATGACTCACTTGACTGAGCCTATCTTTGAAAGTGGCACACAAGAGTATTTCCAGGAACAGTATAATTGTTCTCTTTGGTATCAGCAACAAACTGGAGAGAAGTAGCCCAAGGATCCTACCCTTCCTTTGAAGACTGTAAAAGAACAGAAAGGCAATGGGCTCTGAAGCCAGAGAAATATGGGTTCGGATTCTGACTCTGCCATTACTAACTGTGTGCATTTAGGGTTGACAATTGTGTACCTTGTAGGGCTGCTGTGGGTGTTAAATATGACTGTGGATATAAAGCAATGGGCTCACCAAAGGGATAAAATAACTGGCAGCTATGGTAATAATGTGTATAGACATACCTCGTAAAGTTGCTAAATAAATCTTCAACCTGTTTAAAATAAATCTCACAAGGTTACTTAACAGAGGATTCTTGTTAAATCGTATGAATATTAGAAAATATCCTTTAGATTCCACATATAAGTGAGATCATATGGTATTTGTCTTTCTCTATAACTTATTTCACTTAGCATAACACCCTCTAGGTTCCATCCATGTTGTCACAAAAGCTAAGATTTCATTTAAAAAAACTTTTATGGCCGTATGATCTCACTTTTATGTGGACTCTAAAGAACAAAATAAACGGACAAACAAAATGGAAATAGAACTGTTTGCCAGACTGGGGGGATGGGGTTAAAGGTGAAAGGATTAAGAAGTACAAATTGGTTACAAAATAGTCACAGGAATATACAGTACAGCATAGGGAATATCGTCGTCGATAACATTGCAATAACTATGTATAGTGCCAGGTGGGTATTAAACTAATCGGGGGGGATCACTTTGTAAATTATATATAAATGAACAGTCACTAGGCTGTACACCTGAAACTAATATAAAATAACATTTAATGTCAACTCTAATTGGAAAAAAAAAAAAGAATTCCTCTAATATTGTGGTATACAGAAGTCAGAAATGACCAAATTGTGCAACTTAAACATGTCGTTTTTTGTATACCGATTAAGCTGTTTTAAAAAATAATTTCCCCAATTTAAAAACTGAGACAAGGAAAAATATTTTGAGGATAAGATCTGGAAAGATCGCTATGCAGAATATTTAGTACTTAAGGGTCTTTTACAAGAAGTATGCCATGATTCCTCTGAGTGCTGAGACTGTGCTTTAGGAAATTTTAATTGAATAATGACTTAGCTATTTCTTCCTCTTTCTATTACATATCAGTATATTATGTAACCGTATTGATGTTGACATCTATATTCTAATAAATATCCTATTCCTCTTTCAAAAGAAAATATCCTAAATGAAGGAAGCAGTACCAAATTTCAACATATCTGTAAACAGTAAAATATACTTTTCATTCAAATTAGATGAAATGTTCTGTTCTGATTTAGAAGTTACATCCAGATCTTGTAAAACTTTTTTGTTTATAATTTATCATAGGTCTAGAGATATGTTTTTGGAAATTCTATTTAATAGAGACTGTTTCAGGCATCTGAAAGGGCCAAAAAGTAAATATTTTAGGTTTTGTGAGCCATGTTGTCTCTGTTGCAACTATCTGACTCTGCTGTTTTAGTTCCAAAGCAACCAGACAATATGTAAGTGAACGTGTGTAGTTGGGAACCAATAAAACTTCATTTACAAAATCAGGTAGCAGGTCTGCCTTCTGCTGACCAATGCTCTAAATAGTAGATAAAGCCACCCTGACTTTCTTTTCTTTTTCATATTTTCTTCCTTTTTGAAATAACTGGCTAATAAGTACCTATAATAAATTTATTTCTATGCTTCTTTAAACAGCAACTAGAGATTAAAAACAAACTCAGAATATTGCTGAATAACATCTAATCTCTTACTTGGAGACCTGTTTGTAGTCAAGTTATAATACCTCTGCCCTTGAAATTCTCATTCGGCCACTCTTACCTAACCAGTAAGACTATATAAAAGACTAAATAAATGCAATTCTTTAACGTATTTATGCTGAAATTTTATTCAGCTTACAAAATCCTTGGTTAAATGAACACTAATTTAGATGTAGGGGAAAGAAAACAAAATCAATACTCTGAAATCTAATACACACATAATAACCTTTTTTTGTTGTTAAAAAAGTTCGGCAATCGAACTTAAATTATTGAACTATGGGCAATACCTTAGGTTTATAATGCAAAGTGCCTAATAAAAATTCTAGATTCTTCATTTACTGATACATACCTGGGAATTACTGACTTAATCAGATATTCTCTAAGATGAAATAGAGCAGACTAACATCAAACATGGACCAAACAGATACATTTAGAGAACTATTCTGACTTTCTGTTGCACTGGGTTAGCTGTGCCCTGGTAACATGACAGCAGTACTAGAAAGAATCTAGCTCTTCTCTTTACGGCAGTGTGTAATGGCCACGGCTCAACAGCTTGACCAAAATCCATCTTAGCTCTGCCTCAGTTTAGGCAAAACCCAAACAGTAAGTCAATGAATAAATCAACATGTATAAAAAGTACATTATATTCTGTGAGAACAGACTTCAGTGACATGATGAGGATGGCGTTAAAAAGCACCACAGATATTTATTTCAGGTGCCGTTCTTTTAAGTGCCACAAATAAAGATAACATTAAAGAATGAAATCATTAAATACACACTTGTTGCTGAGCATAAGGGAGCTATGAATCAAACGTTTCTATGAATCAATACACTAATTAGGTCTTTCAGTTAAAACTGTTGAAAGTGTATGTTTGTGAACACCATTTTCTATATTGCTGCTATCCTGTGTTTACCAGCTGCACTAAATAAATAGGAAATGAGATGACATTTTTCTTAGCAGCAAAAACAAGCTATGAGACTTGAACGAATGCTCAGTGAAAGCACAGTCATAGGTCAATGAGTGATTTCATTCTAGAAGTCGTCACACACACAACCCAAACTGAGATGCACGGGAAAAATAAATAATGACCGACCTCTTGTTGCTGGAAGACGTCTGTGTATTTGCCCAGGCCCAGTTTACTGAAGAGCTCAGGGAGGTCAGAGCCTTTGAAAGAGCTGTTCAGGTTACAGCCATTGCTTCCTGTCAGCGAAGAAATGCAGTCCATGTAATTGCTACTGCTGAGATAGTGTTCCGCTGAAAGGCAAGCAAGAGACAGGCTTGAAGTGTAAATGCCCAGAGAGAACAAGGTTTAATTAAAAGTTTTAATCACTCAAATATTTCAAATTCATTGTCGGGCTGAATAGAACAGTAGCTGCAGAAATACAGCAATCCTTTACTGAAACATTAGCTTTTCATTAAGGAAATGCTGGTTATTGCTTTTAGAGAGGCTCTTGCCATTTTAAAGGTTACACTCGGGAGGCAGCAATTCAGCAACAGTGCCTCTGTAGTTAATAATCATTAATCATATTCTCCCAGAGCACTTGGAAACATTTGTTCTTTATAACTGATTGGATGTGAATTAAATGAGGAATAGGAAGGGAGACCCCTAGGACACAATAAAGGTAAGGAAAGTTACTTTAAGTTCAGGCTCCTTTTGGATGGCAGGATGGCTCTCTGTATCCACACTTGCGCTTACCTGCGGTTAAAGGAATTCTATGATATTGTACCATATAAATCTCTTTAAAAATATATTTGGTCATTGAGCTCAAAAAATAGAGCGCTTCCAAAATTAAGAGTAACATTTGAAGTGATGAGATGATGGTGAAGTTCCTGGATCTAATTTATGACAGAAACAAATCTTTCTCGAGAAAAATTCTAAGACAGCAATGCCGAGCTTTTCCTGGCCTTTGTGGCCAATTTGGTGGGCAAAAATTTCTCCACATCACCTGTGTTTCTGAGGCCCTGGATAATGGGCATGCATCCCTGGATAATGGGCTAATGAGCCATGCCAAGTACTTGGCCAAATAGTTTAAACACTCTTCAAGAGTTGCTTTGGAGATTCCAGCAGAACTGAGTAACCATTCTTACCTTCCTGACCAAGGACTGGCTCTCGTACAGTGCGAATTCTATCCTCTTATACCAAACATGCAGCTTCACAAGGGATTCCCGGGGACAGGAAGGAAGGAGGACACTCAGCCAGTCAGATTCATCTAATCTCTGTGACCAATGCATTTGCTAAATCTAAGAATCTTGTTCTGCATCAATTTGGGGTATCACTAATCACTTTCTCAAGTTCTTTTCATCTCAATTGTGCAGTCCTTTATGTATCTCAAGTCAAAAGAATTTCTTGATAAGGGTTTTCTTTCTCTTAAAAATAGATATGTTATCTCTTGTGGAGAGAATGTGTAGAGGAAGGGATCCAGGACCAATCCCTGAAGGCCCTCAGCCCTGAGCACTCCACTGTCTGTAGATAAGGCCCCAGAGTCATCAAAAAAGAATGAAGAGGGGTGACCAGTGAGATCCTGAGTCAAGGTTAATGCAGAACAGAGTATGATGTCACACTGGAGTGAAAACTGGACTTAACAACATGGAAGATTGACCATGTAATTTATATCCAAATGATAAATTTTCTTTTTTTGAGGATAAAAGTGAGAGTTACTGAGAATTAATACTGGAACAGCTGGTGTAAACAGGGATGCCTAGGGAACCTTGACAAGGGTGGGTTATCTAAAACTGTGCTGTTCAATACAGTAGTAGCCACTGGCCACATGTGACTATTGGGAAGTAAAAAGGTTCTATAAGTAAAATACATACCAGATTTAAAGACTTAGTACAAAAAAAGAATTCAAAATATATCATAAAATTTTTTTACATTGATTACACAGTTAAATGGTAATATTTTACATATATTGGGTTAAGCAAACACACTAATAAAATTTGAGAACAGCTGTGCTAAAATAAAATATTCTTAGTGAAATAACTTTCTTTACATTTCTTTTAACTGCTTATAGTTTCCATATTCTCTTTTAAACTCCCTATGCTCTTACAACATTTGACAAAAGCCAAATAACTGCTTTTTTAATCATTCTTTTTATTAATGAATCCCTTAACCCTAATCCTGACCTTCAATACAGCCAAGTTGTACAGTCAGTTTTAATTATCCAGCATTAAGTAAAGGGCAAGGAAATAAAGATAGAAAAAGAGAGGCACAAAACTAATTTAAATAGGGCTACAGAAGGGAGACCATTTCCACCCCTAGTCCTGTACCTGGCACCAGCCTGCCTCTCAGCTCCATCCTCCTGTCAGTGATGGAGGAGCCAGCCCATAACTAATAGGGAATGTCCAGTCTACAACTGACAGTACATTTGGGAATGAAGGAATTGACTGTGTTTTCTAATTTACACTTGACCAACACCACACTGCTCTTTTCAAATCTGAGGCTCTTGACAGCATGGCCAACTTGACTGATGGTAACAACTGACTTACTAAGTGTCTACTATGCTCCTTTAGATTGCCTTTCTTTGAGTAATCTTCAAATACTCCATGCTACGTGTTTCGGAATTCCAAATTTGTCAAAAACCCTCAACAAGGCATCCGGGGCATTTCTTGTAATTACTTTTATCAATTCTTGTCTGTTTACCTTTTTATACAGCCCACTGGAGTCATGCTGATTCTTAACCATATTTGTTCAAAGCCAGACCCTTATGCTTCAAAGTTTTTTTCTATTTGTGTCAATTCTGCTACATCTTGTCAATTAGAAAATTAAATTCTGCTTTTAACTTGTAGTAGCTACCCACTAGGCAGACTTTCTTCTATTGTCCAAGATGCTAATTTGATCACATTCTACTTAACTCTTTTACATCCCTGTCTTTTCCTGATGAGGAAAAACATTTTCTGGATGTTTGTGTGTATTTAACTCATTCCTACATTCCTTCAACAAACATTTACTGAGCCACTACCAGGTATCAGACACTGTTAGACATTTAGGAAGAAATAACAAGGCACAGCCTAACAGAATGCCTGTCACGTGGGCACTTAATAAGTGTTTATTGAATGAATAAATAATATCCCTGGCTTGAGGAGCCCAAATTCTACAAGAAGAGACAGATGTGTAAATATGTAATTACACTCTGGCGTGACAAATGCTAGAGTGAAATAATATACACAATGCAGTGAAAGCAGAGAACTACCTGGTCTGCTTCACTGGGAAAAATAAGGAAGGCTTCACAGAGGTGGTGGCATGTGAGTAACAGCAAACACTTGAAGGCGTCAAGGCCAGAGCTTATACTTGAACATCACCACCCTCAACCAGAGAAACAAATTCCAAGCTAATTTAATCTAAAAGTATGATTAAAAGTCACGGCTCACTTGATTTGTTTTGTTTACGCTTGGGGCTGCCAACAGAAGCTGCAAATTCACTGTGACTCGCGGGTCCTATTCCATTTCGGTCTCTCCAGTTATCAGATTCGCTTCCATTCCCCAAGTGCTCACGACTGTTGGACCTCGAGAGCGACACTGATGAGCCCTGTAAACAAGAAAAGCCCGATAAGGAAATGTTTAATAAGGTGGGTTTACCAGGGTGGGGGCAGAAAGGAATCCCTTAGACCACTGCCATTTACTTCTATTGCCAGCCACTGCAGTTACCCACAAATGCTGATTCTCGAGAAGTGGCTATGGTATCTGTATATAGTCTTTGTCCTCCAGCCACCAAGCACACTTCGTATGTAATACACACAGTGAAGTCCTTTTCTTTCGTTATGAGGGTGCCAGCTTTCATTCTCAGAGCCCCAGGTATGATGACGCACTCTGAGATTTAGAACAGATCTTAGTGGGTGCTAAGATCCCTCCCTATTTGGGGGAACCGCAAAACACATCTTCCATCTGGTACAGCAGAGATTCCCTTCATTATATCTCACAAGAAACGTGGAAGAGTTGCAGCTGACCTAACGCTTTGACAGGAATCAAGCTCCCAGGCTAAATGAGTCAGAGGGTGGAGAGAGATCTGGCATTTCTCCTGTGTTGTCCTCAAATAGGCTCTCTCCAACAAATTACAAATACTGGGAAAAGTCTACCTTTTTTAATGGCCCCCAATCAAAATTTTAGAAATAATGTATAACATCTCAAAGTTTATGCTGAACTTGCATTTATTCACTCCTTTATTCATTGATTTAATCCCCCTATTACAGGTACCCTACTTTGTACTGTATCTAGAGTACTAAAGTCGAGATTCTCTGATTTCCAAAGTTTCACGTTCACTGGGGAATTCCAAAAGGATCCTGCACTATTCACTTCAATAATCTCAACTCAGTCGCACTGCAGCAGAGCCACAGCTGACCATGTCCTCCTTTAACGCGTCCTCCTCCAAGGCATCATGGCACCACACTACCCAGGATTTCCACCTACCTCACTGTAGTCTTGTAGGATCTCCCTCCCCCTTTCCTACCCAAATGTCCCATCACCTTGGGGCTTGACCCTACCATTCCTTCACTGCTCTCTCTATGCTTTCATATTAAGTAATCTCAACCTCTTTCAAGGCTTGAGACAACCATAACTCCCAAATTTTTACCTCCAGGTTTGATTTCTCTGTTCAAATTTGGTATAATAGAGCTGTCAACTTGACACCTCTATTTTACTGTCTCATAGGCATTTTAAACTTAGAGGGTTTGAAATCAAATTGTTACCCATCCCCACCAGCTATACCCAAACCTAGTCCTCTCCTGGAATTCCTA
>NW_011888784.1:22504601-22511138 GCF_000151845.1 Pteropus vampyrus | reverse complement strand
TTCTCTTCATAGATCAGCGTTCTACTTATCCATCTGGGTTTGTTTTTCTTTGGAAAAGCGTATGGAAAAAGAGTGTTTCTAGCTACCCTCTGATTTTAAAATATTAGTGCTATAAGCAGAGGTGTGGTCAAATTTAATAAAATTTTTTAACTTCTCTTTTACTCAGGTCCTTCTCCACCCCATCTTGTATCTTGTTGCCATGTCCTAACCCAAAGAAGCAATCCTCACTTATTGCCAGCTTTTAATCCTTTTGGGCTACAGCAGAATAAAGGGGGAAGGAATGCACCTGCAGACGGCAACTACTGCCAAACATCAGATCGTGCCATGTAAGGGGCCCTTCTGCCCTTTTCAATGGATTTAGATGCGTGAGGGAAGTTCAAGGCCTGTCCTACACACCAGGGAGAACCTAGAACACCATTCCCAAAGAAAGTGCAATTTTATCTTTTCTTAAAGGGGCTGTAGATCAAAGGTTCCAAGGTGAACACCCATGCACTGATCTAGCTGGTCACACCCTTCTCCCAACCCCTTGTCCCCAGAGAGCAGTGCTTCCAGAGGGTGCCCACATTAGAATCACACTAGGCTTTTGCTAAAAATGTTGATTCCTGGTTTCCACTCCCCACCTGATGAATGAGATGCTAGAGGAAGAACGGGCATTTTTATCAAGCTCTCCACGTGATTCTTATATTTATTAAGGCATGGCAACATGGCTCTAAATCATTTACATATCACCTTTGCTATGTAATCAAACGTACCCTCTTGGGTTCAACCATTGGGAAGAGGAGAGTAAGGAAATTTTGTAAAATGAATTCAAGTCCTTTCTCTGACACCTACTGCCATGACCGCAAATAAGAAAATCTCATATTTCAGCAGGCTCTTGGTTTTCCTCAGGGTAAAATTCTCCAGTGGAAATAACAGTTACCACTAAATATGAGAACTTACGATACACTATGCTGTGCACTGGATGCCCTCTCCCATGTCATCCTCAAAACAACTCAAACGAGGAAACAGGCTCAGAGGAGTGAAGTCACTCATCAAAGCTGTACATTTATCAGTGGTGACTGTCAGACCCCACAGCCTTTGCACTTGACCATTACATTATTAGAATGGTCATCATTTCAAACATACTGTTGGTCTTTGAGAGGAGAACTGAACTAGCATTTCTACAGTGAAACATTTCATCTCTGAAAGTACAGAAACGTAATCAACCACTTAACACTACACTCTGCCAAGGGCAATGGTGAGTGAAGTGGACGACCACGGGTGCATAAGTTGAAAGAATTAGCACGGCAGTTTTAAGGTCTCTGCCAACAAAAGGAGATGTTTAGTTTCTCTCAGAGCTATAATGGCAGAAAGAGGTGTGTACTTTCTACAGCCTCAAATTTCTTCCTTAACGGTTTCTACATTCTAGCTGCTTACAGTAACTCCAATCTTTAAATACAGCCTGCCAGATTGCTACTGTGGGTCTGACAATGAAATTCACAGGAGATTGTTCTTTTTTAGTATTTCAATAGTTATTTTCTTTTTCACTTAGAAAGCCAAAGAAAAAAACTCGCATGTTTGCTTTTACCCTTTATCAACAGTCTGATTTTTACAAAGAAAGCAGGTGGAGAAAAGAAGATCGATCTACAAATGCCAGTTATTAGACTAACAATTATGAAACCCTTAACCGGTATTTGTTTTTCAATCTCCAGTGTTCTGGTTGAACACTGTGATTCTTGGATTAATCATTTTCATCCATGTTTGGGTTTGCGCAGTCTCCCTACTGTTATGTGTGCATGCATTGTGCTCTAACTCCACCCTCACTTGGCAAAAGGCTTATACCAAATCTGATACTCTCAAACTGAAAAGGCCTTGCTGAGTGAGTCACGGGTAGCCTGGCTGGGAAGTGTGGAATTCTGGATTCCTTCTCCACGTGGTGCAGATGCCAGCTTCCCAGTCTCACTCTGAGCAATGCAGCCAACATCTGGGAAACATAAAATCTTGGAGCTCTTGTTTGTGGTACTTCCTGCTGTGTTCCTGGCACATCTGAACACACTGAGTTTTTCACTCATATCTGAAAACTTGTTTTTGTTGAATATTTGCCTTTTTCCCTTATGGTGGGCTTGCTAGTGATACTCTTGGATAAAGGGTTTATTTATACATTTCATGGAATATTAAATCTGTCCTTTGCTTAATCTCAGCCCTGCTCCAGCATTTATAACTCTCCCCCTAACAAAAACACATTTATCGAAATGTATATCTCCATAACAGCTGATCAATAACTTTGACAGAAGGTACATAAAAGACCATAATATATTAGACTGCATCAATTTTATGGCAATATGTTTATAAGAATATAAATTAAAACAAATCCCCATTAATGATTTTCCTTATGTAAATAAAGAATGAGAGGGGAGAGATGATTGTTCTCTTTTGCTGAGAGAACACGCAGGAAGAATGGGTAGGACATGACTCTACAAACCTCAAAAGTAGTTGTCATTGTGGGCTTATAGGACACATGATTGGCCCTTCTCAGCTCCTTGATAGTTTCAGCTGGCATAGATTTAGAAAACCCGAGGCCACTCCAGGTATTTGTAGGTGTCCTGACCTCCGTCACCACTGGTTTCTTTAACATAGCTTTGGAAAACAGAATATATTAAAAAAAAAATGCTTGATATTTTTAATGTTTCTTAAAAAATTATTGAGTGTTTCTTTGATATATGTAAAGGAAAAAATCACTGAATATTATTTCTTAACATAAAATGCCTTATAGTATCTTCATAAAACATTTTATACCAAGTAATGGTAAATTTTACAATGCTACATTATTTCTTAATTGAACTAATGCTAATATATTCAACAAAATATATTGGACCTCAACAAAATTTGTGCAACTCACACCCTAAACATTCTTAGTTTCTTGTTATGATGTCCAATTTCACAATTCAATATGAATACTGAAAAACCTTTTATCCAGTCTACTGAAAAAAAATCAAAGTATAGATCATTAACATATCACTTACCTTTGGTTGCTAATAGCTTCTTTTGTTCATAGTCAAATGCCTGAAAATGAAACAGAGAGAAAATATCTTTATTGCCAGTCTATTCAAATGTCATGCCAATACTCCATGATTACAGAAGAAAGGTTTTAACTATAGCCCATGAATCTCCTTGGGACACATGGAAAGCTTTGCACCATAATATGCCATTAATTTGGTGAAGTCTGATAAATTTAAACATGTTTACAAAACTAATTAATTAGAAAAATAAATTACTGATTCTGACTTTGTCATGACAGTGATAGTTAGAAATTTTCCCTCAAAAGGAAAAAAAAGTTCCTATTTACTATGAATATGCAACATATCAGGACAAATAGATGCTAAAGTACAGTGAATAATCTAATAATAGTTATGCTTTCAAAATAATGCATTTCCAAAACGCTTTCAGGTTATCTACTGACCTCTTTGTTTCTAAAAACCTCCTCTTCATTTAAGTAAAGCATGCCCTGAAGTGGTATAATGTGGAAACAGCTTAAGAAATTATTTAGCCTAACTGGAATAGTCTGCTTTTGAAAGGAGATAAATGGCAAATGTCTAGCTTTAAGCCATAATAACAGTCAGCAATACAATAAAATTAAACCTAGTTACTTTTTATTGCACAGGACTAAGATGGCATTATTCATTCTTTCCACTCACATTGAATAAGTGACTTATGATACAGTCAGGTATACACAGAGGTAGACCTGCGTAGGTAGGTCATTTTGAGGAAAGTAGTCTAGATATAACTATATCTCAGATGCTAACCCAGTGTTCTCAACTCCCCAATTTAGAGACTAGCAAAGACTTGATTTAAGAATGCCTCGAAGGCCTACCAGGAGGGTCAAGAACAAATTGGCAAGAGCTCTTTTGCCCAGGAGGACTATACCCCTACATGTAGAGATGGCACCCAGGTAATTTACGATCTGAAACAAGATACTTTGGAAATGTGTACAAATAATAATTAGGTCAGGATACTAAGTGAAGACGCTAACCCTGACAAACCATGATGTGTGTTTATAACACTAAGAACACGTCAGTAAATCCGAAGAGCCAATTTTTTAAAATCACACAGTTTGATGATGTTTTTGAAATCCTAGGTCTAAAATGGCATTCGAAATTAAAATCAACTTTTAATGATTAATGGCTAAGGGCAAGGTGTGGGGAGATCCTAAATTCACTTGTTCAATAAATATTTATTGAGTCCCTCTGGTTAAAGAGACTGTGCAGCACTTTGTGGAAGAATAAATTAATTAAAAATAATCTGTAGCCTCAAAGCCATGCAGTCTTAGCAAGGATGGATAAAAGAAATAACTACAAAAAAATACCTACTAGGAAGTGAGATAAGTGTGAAAAGAGGAGCTGAAGATATAGCACTCCACAAACAGTCAGGAGACAGAGAGAGTTTTTAGCAGAAGGAACCAGGGAGGTCTTCAGTCTTTCTCCCTGTCAATACTCAGTGACTATTATCATTGATTTCTTAATGATTTTAGGAGTCAGCTCTTTATTAACAGCATAAATACATGTGTTTAAGTTGAAACTATATCACCAAGAACACTTATCTATCCTAAAATAAAGAAACGTGAAAATGGTTCACTGTAGGTATAAACCTGATGGAAAAGAGAACCACAAGATGGATTAAAACCATAAAGGGATCATAAAGTGGATGTGATAGTCCTTAGATGAGAAAATTTTAATTTATATTAACTGAAAATAAATTCACCAGAGAAAATGTAACAAATGTCATTTTTTTTTTTAACTTTGACACTTTATAAAAAGGCCATGGCTTTTGTAAAAAACGTTCATCCGAAAACTCATGGAAATGTTCAAATGCAAAAAAATCAAAAAACGGACAAGCAGGATTTAACTAGTTTTCATTGGAATTATAGGAATATAATTTAGTTCCACGAATTAATTCCTTTGACATATCTGTGACAGCTTTTTCATTTCTAGGATTTTGTGAAAAATTTTCTCTTCCTTTTTTTGGAGGTAGGGGGGATGGGGATAATAAGTCTTCTACTATGAAGTACGTAAGTCTACCCAGTAATTCTGATACTGAAAGCAAATGTTTATAGGACTCTAAAAGCACAAATCACAAAATCCTTATCCTTTATATTGTGATCCATATGAAATGAGATTTCTGAATTTCATGGTCAATAGTGTTTTGAGTAATTAGTCTAATAGTTTGAAAATGGATACAGAGACAATCCCTACTGAAGAAATTGTTTAAAATAATTATGAAAATCTGTGAATATAATCATCAATATTTAGCATCTGCTTTCAAAAACCTAGACTCATTTTTATAACTGTCTAAATGACAACAAATGTATCACCTCCATTTTATAGATGGAAGGATAGATATTATATCTATTTACCCAAGACTATGTCATGATGCAGTAATACTTAGAAATAGCAGCTCTGACATTTATCTAATTTTTAAAACAGATGAATAATGTCATTTGATTAACATAGAGGGACAAAGGATGATTTATGTCACTTTTCATATTATATTTTAAAGTACTCTTCCCACTAAAGCAAAATCCTGCATTTCATTTTCACGTTTACAGCAAAACCAATTCTTAACTAGTGGATATATATTTAAATTTAATCTTGACTAGAGTGCAGAAACAAAACCGGATTTCTGCTCTACTGCTGAACGCTCACTGAATTCCCCACTCCCCAACCTTGCTTTTGGATGACATTCCCATTTTTTCATCATTACCTGCATGTTGACATATGACGGCCGCGAGGCCAGGCGGGCCCTTTCAGAGTTTTGCTGGGCGGCTGCAGCCCTCTCTGCGGCACGCTCACTCCCCGGAGCCTTCTTGTCAGCCAACGGGCTTTCTGTAGCACTCAGTTCAGGATCTGAGAGCAGCCTGTCAGTGCTGCTGTGAAACAGAGTTTGGAATTTAACACTTCACTATCATATACGAATGTGCTGCATGTTTCCTGTGTGCCATGTTTTCTCTTGTATGTTTACCACTGTCAACTATTTACCTGTATTATTTCATTTAATCCTCACAACGCCACTATGAGGTAGGTAGTATTATCCCCATTTTACAGACAAGTACCTTGTCAGGGTTATAGTTCTGATAGATGATAGAGCTGGAATTTGAACCCGGGCGTCTAAGAGCTGGAGCTAAAACTCTTTCATGATATATATTCACACACATTGTATATAGTATATATAGCATATTGTAAATGGTACATGTGGAATAGACATAGACAAGATTCCTGATTTGGATACATCAGGAAGATGGCAATGACCCATCCATACGCAGTCTAAACAAGACTGAGTCAATGAGAAGCCATGCAGATGATCCAATTCATGTGTGTGAAAGATGACATTGCTAACAAATCTGCTATGATAAAGGTGGCAGATAAATAAGACATTTTCCAACACCTGTGTGGGAAGAGCATGAAAGTACTTCTTAAAATGAGGAACAATGATTTTAATTACAAGAATTGATAATGACTTACACGTACACTCAAGTTCAAATCCAACTGCATGTTAAGCTCAAGT
>NW_011888784.1:22490951-22503105 GCF_000151845.1 Pteropus vampyrus | reverse complement strand
AGTAAAAATTGCCTTGCTGATTACTGAAGAGCAGTGAGAATGTTAAAGTTTCAGAGCAATATAGATGGTTTAGAGGACCCACAGAAAAACTCAACCAACTGAAAGGGGGAGAGACAAAAGAAAAGACATATGGGTTAAAATTACCGATATTATTCCTTAATAAAATTTTTATCCACATAAACATCGCTAAAACTGAAATGGAATATCACACAGCCAAAAAAAAAAAAAAAAGGAAAACCTGACATTCATAACTACATAGATGGACCTTCAGGGTATTATGCTAAGTGAGATAAGTCGGATGGAAAATACCATAATCATATCACTCATGTGTGGAATTAAAAAACAAAAACAAATGAACAAACAAAATCAAAAACAAAAACACACTCATAGAGGCAGATAACAGATCAATGGTTACCGGAGGGGATGTGGGGTACAGGAGGGCAAAACAGGTAAAGGGGTCAACTGCACGGTGCATGGAGACTAGGCTTTCGGTTGTAAGCACAATGTAATATATAAGGATGTTGAAGTACAATGTTGCACATCTGAAACTTATATAATGTTATAAACCAACATCATCACAATAAATTTTCTTTTTACAAAAAGAAAAGAATTATAAAGAGAAATGAAAACAAAAACTCATGGATAAAACCAAACTCACTTGAACCAAAGAGCACTGACTGCTGAACAAATCCAGTTTTGTTCCACTAACTTAAAACAAATCCAGCTTATTACACAACTTCTTTCAAAGGATCAAGGGCTTTTAAAGATGAAATTACATACTGTAAGTGGGAGTTTTTCGTGCCTTGCAGTAGTTCCACTGTCTGCCTCTTGGCACAGGAAACTTTGGAAGGACCTATCATCTGTTTCAAGTCACCAGCATTCCCAGAATGGGAAGGACTTCGAGGCATGCCTACTTCAACAAACGCATCATTACAACCTGCAGAGAAGAGAGAAAAAAATGAAAATCCAGGCATCACCTTATCATCAACAATCACCTGCAATGGAAACAAACCAGAATCCAACTCTAGGGAGACACAGACATTAACAGCTCTCAGCTGCAAAGACAATACCTTATTTAACAAATGAAGGGTGCTTCAAAAACTTAAGATGAAATCTGAAGACCCTTATATTTTTTAAAGATTGTCAGGAATGGAAAGGTTATAAAAAGAAATACTCTACTTATAAAATTTATATACATAGACACACACACACACATACACATATATATGTATGAATTTAGTAAATTGATGCTTTCCTGCTAAACAATTCACTTTAATTTAGGAAGAACCAATGAAATGGGAAAGCGATTCTGTGAAAAGTGCTTTTCAGTTTATCTTTCATCACGTTCTTCAGAGTTTCATTCAAGATGTTGTCTTTCTGCATACTTGAGGCTGGAGGAGTCATGACTGGTTAGCAAAATCAATTAGAAATCACTGCACAGAGCTTCTACAACCACCTTTATCCAAGTCAGAGACCCAGGTGAAGTTCGGAAGGAAAAATACCTTCTACAGGGTTTGATTTGGGCGAGGCCTGCTCAGATCCACTCGATTGTCTGGATGGATCACTGTGATTTGCACTCAGCACTTTTTCTCCAAGAGATGAAGTGGATATTGCACCATATTTTATATTCGGAGACTGAAATAACAAAATGATGTACAGATATGGTCACAATTCTAAAATTCACTTCAGGAGCAAGTTTAAAAGTGTTACCAGTGGCTTATTTCTTATAGACAGTGTGGATCACATTATTCTATCTAAAGGACATTACCTGTGCATGTCCATTTAAAGAAGGAGAGATTTTTTTGCCTTCTGTCTGCATACTGTTGATATGGACATCGACGGGAGTCAAGCCAGGAGGGGGAGATGGAGCTGTGTGCCCGTAGGCGGGCACTCCAGACAACAAAATGTTGGTTAATGTGGCTTGGGCAGTAGATGGAATCATAAGGTGTGGTATGGCAGAAAAACCTAGAACAACATTTCATGAAGACAGATATGAGACAGGAAAAAATTCAGAATCAACAAGCATTATTTTATTATTTTCAGTAACAACAACAAAAAAATCATTTTTGTTGCAGCAAATTCAGAAGAGAATTTGATTTTTATACCTCTCTGCAAATAGGTTTAACATTACTACACAAAAGAATGTTAAAATGGAACAATACTCCAGAGAATATTTAATCCAAGCTCCTCACTGGACAGATGAGGAAACTGGCTAGATTCAGCATGCACCTAGGACTACCAAGCAAATCTGTCCAACCAGAACCTACGTTTCCTAATTACCAGGTCAGTGATCTTCACGTGCCTTTGTCACTGCTCCCTGCACATCATGCTCTTCTTCCTGATCTGCTTGTCACATCTGAAGATTATATTTTGCTTTTATGAAAAACTCACTGCTTTGTTGTGCATCATTTTAACTAATTTACATATTAGAGAATTTCTCTTTGGCTGCAGTATGCTTTGAACTATAATTTTTTCCTAAGGAAATGGAACCATTAATAAATTTTATTTAAAAACTGATAATACCTAAGAAGACATGCCTTTGATTGTACTTAAATGATACTGACCTGTGGCACTTGAAGTATTAGCAAGTGGGGGTGCCCATAATGTGGGGCTGGGGGTGCCGGAACTTGGACTTTGCAAAGGACTGACTGAGCTATTAAGAGCATTCAGGAGTGAATTCGGGGTTGTCGAAGTGTTTAGAGATAAGGTGGTGGGGCCCAAAAGACCTGTAATAGAGAACGTAAGGTCAATATGCATAAATTCAAGCTTTTAAAATAACAGATGGCACCAACACTGCTACTTGAAATACACATTGATATAATCTGATATTTTCTAAATATAAAATATGAGTGACAGATTACCTTTCAAATATTCAAGAGACATTGCATGATACGACTCCAACACAGGACCCAGCTTATCCACAAACAGACGCTGACCAGAAAATGGAAGCTAGGTGCCCAAACCAGGAAGCAGCCAGGGTCACTGAGCAATGCCAGCCACTTTGCTTTCATTTCAATAGGCAGGATGAACAAAATTCTGCTCAAGTGGAAACTCGTTTTTATTTCTCTCATAGCTCAGTTGTCATATGCTTTCAAACAAACTCTTCAAACCACTGACAATTAGCTGTGAATAAGGGAACATATTCCGGCAACAGAATGGCTCCAATCGGCCCATGTGCAGATGGGCCAAGCTACCTGGAACGGTTTTCATACCGTCAAAACACATACGTGACTTCTTAGTGTTCTGTCTCAAAGCAGTTTTTTCTCAAGGGAAAATTTTTTTGTTTTGTTTTTCACTTGTTTTAAGGATTTAATGTTTGATTTAATTTAAGTAATGAAATTTCCCTTTGGGCATTTAAAATATGTTCTACAGTGTGAATTTGTCTACACGTTTCCAGGAATACTTAAAACATGAAGTATTATAGGGTAGGTATAGCCATGAAAACATTTTGCATCTCTGCTCGCTTTTTTCATCTCCAGTGCAGCAAGAACTCAGGTCCTCCTAAGTGTGTGACTGGCATTTCCAGATATATGGCTGTTATGTTATGACTGTTCAGGTCTCCAGCGGAAGGGACGACTTTGAAAGACTATGGGCCAAGGAGAAAAAAATCTGCCTTTACTGTAATGGCGTCTGTGCAGGGCTCCTTGGAGTATTAATCATATTATTTAAACATGTTATATTTTTTAAAAGCAAGAATAGCTATTAGAAAAAAATTAAAGACTGCTGAGAGTATTTATTCTGTCTCAAATCAACACTGAATGGGGTGGAATGATTTGCTGGTGTTATTGCATTAACTTTTTCTATAAAGGCTACTGAAAAAATGTGCAAGTAGTGAACCTAACGTAATTTAATATGGTAACGAACTTCAGCCTGTAAGATGGGAATCCGTAAATGAGGCAATAAATATCTCATGACTATCATGTGGCTCACTCTACTTTCCTAAATACTAAAACACTGAGGTGATGATGTTCTTTCATCTCCCTGTTCTTTGCCTTGGATATAAATCCAGATCCATCTGCTCCCCTTGGGGGCCACAGGCTAGATTTCCTTTGTATCTTCGCGAGGCAGGCCTAACCACTGGGAGTGGGGGGTTCTGCTTGCTTTCACCTCCCCCTCTCCCCACCCCTGACACAGAACTGCAATTACTTTTTGAAACGCAAAATGGATAATCTTTATCTCTGGGGAATGATGGCAATATTGCAAACGCAAGAGAGAACAAACACATAAATTATAGTCAGCCTGCTGACTTCACTCTCAGTGGCATTCTTAATTTAGAAGAACAAACACAGCCACTGAAAATAAAACAGTCAGACCTTGATTATTTATGCCAAAATAAGAAGCATCGGGGAAACAGAAATCCACAGAATCTAACCAAAAAAACACAAAATGGATTGATTCGAGTTTTGTTGCTTTTCACCTGATCTTAGGGCCTAAAGAGGGGAAATCATAACCTTTAAAATGTAGCCCCAACCAGCAGAAAGAAAGAGAAGTGAATAAGCAATCCCCCAGTGACTGAGAAGTGCTATAATAATAAATTTTATACCTAGTCCAGTGAGTCCGAGGCCTGCTGAGGCTAAGATATCCAGGCTGGGACAAGCCAGGCCGGCAGGGCATGATGCTGGGGATGGACTGGTTGCTATGGTAACCCCACTGCTTTCAAGTCCGAGGAGACATTTCCTTGCTTCATACATATTTAAGGCATTTCGTTCAACACTTTTCACAATCACAGACTATGAAAACACATAATGGAAAAGAAAAAAGTGACATGCAGGTAGTCTACAATGAATTCAGGAGGTGGATGAGAAATGAATACGGTGATAAGAATCCCACTTAAGGAATATATTAATGCTGCTTTCAAATCAACTGCAAATTCTAACCACTTATTATGTTTCCTCCTTTAGGTAAAACCATAAAACGTTAGTTACCATTTATTGGGTGTGTCCTGTGTTCCAAGCACTGTGATGGAAGCTGCACATGTATTCCAACTCCCACCAAAACCTTATGAGGTAGAAATTATTATTTATATTCAGTGAGGATAAGAAACTTACCCAGGGTCACGGCACAGCTGTGGAGGGGCAGCGAGAGGGGTGGAACAAAGGTCTATCACTACAGCCCGTTCCCGGTTACATTCTCTTGTCTTTATGTTAAAGCTTCCCCCCTTTATATCATTTTTACAAAACAAATCAAATTTGTCTCCATACAGTATATAGACTGCATAATAATAGTCACTTACGCTTGACATTTATGGTCTACCAGTTAACTAATAGACCGAGGTACCACTATTCCTCACTGATGACATATCTGTGGCAAAGCTTATAGTAAATTTCTAAACAATAAATCTTCTTTCTCTCAGTGGACTTGCCTAGAAAATTGGAAATGTGAACCCAAGAGGGAAAGCCTCCAATGAACAATAAAGAACGCTTGTGGCTGAGAAAGCAGGTGAAGCAGTACTAAGCATGGGGCCACCAGGCATAATAGGCCACAGAGGCCCTGGGATGATGAAGGCTTCAGAGTTCTCCCTTACGATATACTTTGCCCTGACTTCCATTCATTTCTTACTGAACTCCAGGAATTCTTCTTGTGTCTTGTCCATCTTATATGCACAAGTCCTCAAAAGTCTATTCTGTCTTCATCTTTTCATCCTGGCATCTACAAGTGACTCTCGTCAACTCAAATTAGTCAAGCATGAAGCTTCACAATACACAAAATTAGTGTTCTGTTCTCTAACTTTAAGCTCATTATATTAAGTTTACCTAGAATAAATACTATCTTTTCCTTTAAAGTTATCTTTTGAAGAAGGCATGATTGTTTTTCTTAAGCTGGACACTGACTACCACGTTCTTTACATATATACAAAATTGTATGTAATATATGTTATACATATACCATTATGCATATATGATAAGATGTATAGTTCAGAAATTAAAAAACGGAAGGCACAACTGTGTGCTGTTTTATCTAGTATAATAAAATATACCTAAATGTTACCATTTAGTACATGTTATTATGCAACTTGCCTTTTTCCAACACCGTTTTTATCCTTTGATTTCTGGTACAAAGGTTTCTTCAGAGTATATAACTGGAAGCAGAATTACTGGAGGTATCAGTATTGTTAGTGTGATCAGATGGTCCCAAATTGCTCTTCAAAGTGGTTTTGCCAATTTAAACTATATTATTGTAGGGACATTCTTCTTTCCTCACATTCTCACTAGCACAATATCATCAGAGTTGTCCCATTAAGTTTTACTGTTTATGTAACTACTGAAATTTTGAACATCTTAGAGGAGCTGTTCCAGGAAGATTGAACTGGGTATAATTCATTAGTAAAGGTATTTATTATTAAAGAGAATGGGCACCTATTCGTTAAATCTCCAGGGCTAGCACACTGGCTCAAAAATAGTAAGTAAACTAAATATTTTTTGAATTGTATTGGATATGTACACATAACACATGTTTAGCCTTATCAACTCCCTGGTAGTTTACTAATACTTAAAGTTGCCAGATTGAAAATTAATGAAAAAGTGTTTTCTCTTTCCTTCTCATGTATTAATAGAAAAATAATGGTCACTAAAAATGGATTCCAAACCCAACACATTAAAGTAAATGATGATCAATAATGAATGTTCTTACAAATTTATTTTTGTATAAAATAACTAAATGTAATATATAATGATATGTATTACACAGGATATTTAGTTCTATGAAGATGCAAATACACATTTATATGCAAATAAAACAGAATGTGATATGATACATGGTTTCCTGGGTCTAGACTGAACCAACCTTGCTTGGCTGTTTCGGCTTTGGTTTAATACTAATGAAGACATCGAGCTGTTCCATCAACTGAGCAATGAATTGTGGATCAACTTCAATTTCTTCCTTCATATCAAACATCAACACAAGAGGAAGACAACCCTAGGAAATGTCACACAATAGAAAGTGTAGGAGGTAAAAAGTTACTCATTTAAACATCCAATAGTTTAACATGCCTACAAATAATGCAATATTTTACAGAACTAAAGAGTAAGCCAAAGTCTTAATGCTAAATTATTCACCTACACATAGCTCAGAGGGCTGGTGACAGAAACCATTTTTTGGATGACAAAATTATACATGTCTTAAATGTCTTTTTTTGGCCCTGAATTTTTACTCATTATCCACTTGGGAAAATTCCTCTATCCTCTGACTTCAGTTTTGTTACTGATGCCAGAAACTAGATTCTCAACTATTATCAAGGGTACTCATCTAGTGCCCTTGCTCCAAGACTGACAGTGGTGGCTTTTAATTGCCTCCTGAATGAAATCTAAACATGCATCAGCATTTAAAGATCTTCGCATCTTGGCCTGGCTTTGCTTGTACAATCACAGGTCTTCATGTCTGCCCCTTCCACCAGGTTAGACCAGTCTCGTGAGTATCTTTTAAACAGATTTCGTACACTGGTATCTTAACTCATCAATAGGCTTCTTCACCAATCCGAGTCCTGCTTCTCTTCTGATGCAGCTCAAACCTTACCTCCTTTCTTGAGTAAATTGCTACTGTCGCCCCTTCTTTTAATTATTTCACTCTTTAGCACTGCAGAGTACTTGTTTTTTTTTTTTCTCTGATGCTTTCTTCCTGGCCCCTAACCTACTGACTATAGGAACCACATCAGGTACATTTTCTGATGCAAAGGATACTCAGTGCTAGCCTACTGATGGATAGGTTTTGTACATAAGTATCATGAGAAGTTATCATGAAACGTATTAGAATTAAAATACAATTACTATGTTATATTTCCTTTGTGGATAAAAGTAATTTTTTTAAGGACATGGCTTTAAAAAAAGAGGTGATGGTATTTAAAATATAGGTTAAAGCCTTTTCATTTATCTCTCCCTCTCTTTTTTTTAATATTGTGCAATAATATGTCTCTTTGCACACCTATAAACATAGTCTGATAACGTGAACTTGGCTTAAAAAGTCATTCGGAACAAAATAAATTTCCTAAAATTAAGTACTATAATCCTTAATGATTATAACAAGTTCTCATCTGTCAGAGGAATGGAGTCAACAATATAAACTTGGATTTTCTAAAAATTTCTCAAAAATGAATTCTGTAAGTTAATAATAGTAAAGGTCATACCTAAAGCTTACTGATTCAAATGTTGCTAAAGGTCAAGTTCTGAACAGAATGGTGTTTTTAATAAAAATATTTGTAATTCCACATTATGTCGGTCCATTTTGTAACTATGTATCAGCCCTACACACTGGGTTTTTAAATGAAATAGGAAGGACGGAAATTTTGCAAACTATAAATTGGAAGCAGTACTGAATTATATAACTCTGCTATTTTTTCTTCAATGCATGACACTCAAATTCATGGCTTAAAGAGCATTTTTTAAATTATATCAGAGATTTATAAAATGTTCAAATGTTTCACGCTACAAAAACTTATGTCTTTGAGGGTAATATTTCAAAGGCACTTTTACTTTTCTGTTTAAACAGAAGACTTTGTTGAATGAAAACTGCAAACTAATATATGTCATATGAAAATAATCACCTTCCTCAAAACAGTCAGTTATTTCATCTGAACCTCTTCTACGTTTAGTCTAAGTTCAAAAACAATACTGCAAGGAAATTACCCATCTATATAATGAAATTAGGCCTGCGAGGCACTATCTACCCTACTCTTTTATTTCCTTTTACCTAGAAATTTCCTTATTTGGCCAGGCTTTCAAAATGCTTTCATAAATATCACGTTAGTATGGTGTGTGCAATACACACTGTACCTAAAACAAATGAACAAACAAAAAGTAACATTAATTTCACTAAACATACCATGAGATATTGCCTTGCAAGGCAGACAGACTCAATGGTGCCCTGGAGGTAGACGGTGGATTTCTTTTGTGGATTACTGGGGTCAGGAAAGTGGATCTGAGCACCCGTTCTCTGCATGATATGTTTGATGTTGCTTCCATTTCGACCCATCATAAAGAGATGATGTTGAGCTGCGATATCTAGTTGTGTGCTCACAGGAATAGCAGATGCCAAGCTCCCGGCCAGATGTTCCAACAGCATGGCAGTTCCTTCCTAGGAGAAAAGGGTGGGAGACAAATAATCCTATAGAATAACCGTCCACATACAGGGGAGGATTCTAGTGCACTTCTAACAACTATGGAAAAACACAACACGTTCTATAAACCAGAATGTAATACAAGGGGATATTCTGGAAAACGAACTACTCTAAAATCCTTTAAAAATAAAACTTGAATGATCTGTACACTGAGGATGTTCGGCATTATCTGTCACTTACCTTCACAGCACTAGTGTTATTCTGAGACCCTCGTACTATCACAGTAGCACCATACATTCGGGAACGCTGTTTAAACGACACTGAAATGTTGTATGTTTGTGATATGTGCTGGATGGAGGGGGAATTAGGATCAGGAACTGGCTGAAGAATTCCAGCAATTGGTAGCTCAAACATCAGCACCAAAGGAAGCAGCTCCTAAAATGAAATTATGAAAACCCAAAGTAGAGAGTTAAATTATTATACATTTAGAAATATGTATATAATTCATTCATTTGTTTCTAAAGATGGAATTTCAGAACATAAATTGCTTTTATTTTAAAACATAAATCGCATGGGTAGACTATATTAAGTTTCTTAAACAACAGACGCTTTTTATGTAATCTAAGAGTTTGTAACTTTAACTATAATGGCATTTTCCTCAGGCCTCTTTTTGATTGTTTCAGAGTCATCAGAGAAACTGAGGTAAAATTCAGAAAGTCTCTAAAAAACATTTTTAATACATTAAAATTACTTTTGTCACTATTTCCTTCATACTGGACACATGATTTTTGTTATGAATTGGTAAATTATGATTTTTAATGCCTTATAATGAAAACGTTGCTGACAAAGATTTACGATATAAAAGTAATAAACAGTTACCCGAATTCTAACTCGGGCAGATTCTACTCCTGCTGGTTGTCCTGCTATAGATACCTGTAAAAATAAGAAAATACAAAGTTAGAGTTACTTTAATTGTACCCGCATTTGTTTTTCCAGTTATCTACATCCTTGCTGCTCAAAGTGTCCTCCAGGAAAAAATAGCATTGGTATTAACTGAGAGCTTGTTAAAAATAAAGGATCTCAGGCACCAACTCAGACCTGCTTAATCAAAACTTGCATTTTAATGAGCTCCTTGGGTAATTTGTGTCAATTGATCTACATCACCCCGTGGTTATCTGAAACCTCACAGCCCTCATGTAGCCATCTTGCCTCCTTCATAATTTCATTTGTTCACGGAATTTTGTCCCTTGCAGACCAGATGAATATCAATATACAATGATACTGCTGCATTAGGTTCTCAAAATACTGAGCTACTTCTGAGCTAGCTGGTAAAAAATCATTGCTCTAATACCCACCTACAGCCCTCTCATGGGATCACCTGAACTCTCACAGAATCCATCGACTAATTCAGGGGTTCCCAGGCAGAGCCTCAGACTAGGACTGGCCTGTGGCCTGTTAGGAACCAGGCCGCACAGCAGGAGGTGAGCAGAAGGCAAGCAAGTGAAGCTTGCAGCCGCTCCCCAGCACTATAGCATTGCCACCTCGGCTCCATCTCAGATCATCAGGCATTAGATTCTCACAGGAGCACTGGTCTCTGGTGCCAAAAAGGTTGGGGACCATTGAACTAAAGTATTACTCTTGGCATTGGGGTAAGGGTGTGGGGGCTCCAGGACCCTGCTCTTAGAGTACATGCCTATGCCATACTAGCTGTCAACTATTTTGACTACTGCCCTTGCTTTTTACCATGGCTTTCTATCTAGTTCCATGTGTGTGTCCCACTGTCACATTAGTCACTGTAGAGAAAAAGACTATATTTGATTCATCTTTGTGGCCAACATAGTTTCTTGTACTGTGATTAGCTTAGAAGAGAGAAAACTTGTAAATAACATAAATAACACTACTTGCTCTTCAAATACTGAAAATGCTTTCGTGAGGATAGGTGAGTTGATTTGTTTCCAAACAAAAGAACTAGGAAAATGTATATGAACTAAAGAGAGACATAATTCAGTCAATGTGGGGAAATTGGGGACTCATGAATTAACTCTCAGAAGGTGATGTGGTGTAGCCTGGAGGACCACTTGGGGGACACTGTGGACAGAATCCCAGCGATGGAGGGGTGCTTGGACCAGGCAAGCTTCCGGGCCCTTTCCTAATTCGCATGCTCTCTGAGCCTTCCTTAGAGACTTCATCTTATGTGGCCATCACTTCCTCCCCTCTCTTCTACCAACCACTCAGAGATCAAGGGCCCACCTGCAACTGATCTCTTCAAAAGAGCAGAGCACCTGTGATCTTCTTGCAGGGAGTAAGGTCATACAATCTACACTACGTGCCAACTCCATGCTTACTTTTCTGCTCTCATCTTCCAAAAAAGATGTGCATACGGAAAATTAAGGCTGTAATCTGTCCCATAGAAGTTCATGTGAAAAGACACAGCACCTGGTTGCTTTTTTCTGCTTGGTTATTCCTGTTGGAATCTGGAAAGTGGATGTGGCAGCCTGTTTCTTCCATCACTTTTTTAATATTGTTGCCACCTTTGCCGATCACATGAGAATGTTCTGTATGTGAAACATCCATCTTCAAGGTAACTCGATTGCTCTGTGTAGAAATAACATATTATTTCTTGATGCATGAAAAGGGAAGGAACAATCCCTAAAACACTTTCCCTTCGAGTGAACAATATTAACAAAAAGTGAGCCAGTGGGAGATCATACACATTTCTTAATAAGTCTTAGTCTATAAATGTTTAATTTCTATATATTTCTCTTAGGTTATAAAAAAAGAAATATTTTAAGACAAATTTGTCAGAAGAAATAGAAAGATATATTCTTTCCTGAGATAATTTTTTGGAAAGTAGCCTTTAAACAAAATTAGCTACAATTACAAATAAATTACTTTTTTTTTCTTTAATAGACATTATTTCTGAAACATTTAATTCAAATAACTAAAAACAGATGAAAACACAATTACAAGATCAACTATATATATCTGCATGCTAGTAGCACTGTAGAACTAAGATGCTAGAAAACTAGAAATTAAAATAAATCTCAAAACTGAAAAAGAAGTATTTATAAGCATTTGCACAACTGCTATACTATTGTATGTCAA
>NW_011888784.1:22467161-22490901 GCF_000151845.1 Pteropus vampyrus | reverse complement strand
TAAGATGCTAGAAAACTAGAAATTAAAATAAATCTCAAAACTGAAAAAGAAGTATTTATAAGCATTTGCACAACTGCTATACTATTGTATGTCAAACTTTACAAAGTAGATTTATTATTCTTGCTGGCAGGAAGAAGATGGAGAAAGGGATCACAAAGCATAGATCTCCGAAAGTAAGATGGCTTAAGTAAACCAATACATAGTATGAGATTAGTTATAGTAAAGCAAAATGTAAAATTCTAAGACATAATGGATAATTATGGTCATACTATTTTATAACTAATGTTATAAAATTGTAAAGACTAACATGAAATCTTTTCTCATTTACAAGATTGATACTGAAATTCTTCAATTCTTAGAAAGTAAAATTAAAAAGACAAAAAGACAAGTTGTTAAAAATATCAATAGCTTTACATCTTCTGAATTCTTTTATTTTAAACATATCCATTAAATACTTTGATTTTTAAACTTGTTCCTCTTTTAGTTTATCATTTGAAATACAGGAACAGAGTATTCTTTTTTGGAGAAAATTCTAAAATATTTAATAAATGTAAATAATTCTTAAAAATAAAAAAAAAAGAAAAGAAAAAAGGAAGAGAGCAGAAACCATTTCAATAAAATAACAAGTGGCAAAATAGTTGCTGAGAACCATACAGCCTGGATTTAAATCCCACCTCCCCACTGATAAGCTGTTAGATTCTGGGCAAATTCCCTAATATCTCTGTGCTGAGTTAGAGAGGAGGGTTAAACAAATTAATATTTGTAAAGTGCTTAGTTAGCAAAGTGCCTGACATACCATAAGTGATTTTAAAGTGTTTATTAAAGGAGATTTTCACAAAGGAGCATACATTTTTAAATATTTAGATTTCCCTATTATCTCTATATACATATACTTACAGAGAGAGAGAGAATGTACAAGTGAAAGTGTCAAACTTCATGCCTTCACACACACACACACACACACACACACACACAGAGCTATAAAGAAAATCGTTTTGGTTCTCTGCTGGCATCATAAAGGCCAATATCTAATTGTTATAGTCTTTATTACTGCTTACTTGCCCTAAACCTATCAGGGTCAATATCTATTTCTAAAGATGGGATATAAATACATATATATGTACATATATATATACACATACACACACACGTGTGTGTGTGTATTTACATGTTACTCAACTACCCAACATGAGAGCACCTATTCAGATTTTAAACAGAACTTTACATCCATTGTAGAATCACACGTGCTTATTTTAAAACCCACCATTACTTTCTCCTGGTTTTTCTTCTCCAAATGGTTCTTTCATAACAGCATGAAGTAGCCCTTGCAGAGACAAGGTTCTGACATCTGAGTGTCCTTAACATTCACTTACTTTTGTGTCTAAGACAGACATGATCATTTCCTTGGCTTCCTTAACATCTTCTTTCTTTCCAGAAACCTTAATGTGGGGATCTGTAAGAAATCAAAAACAAAGGCTCATGTAAAACCCTCAAACTCTGTTTTAAAACTTAAAATATAAGAGAGTCCATAATAAATTCAATATTTGAATCCTTCTAAGTGTGATATCATTGTAATAGACAGGAATTTTGAAAAATACCCAAATTGTGCATTATCTGTGACTTCTCTTTCTGAAAACTGCTTAAAGCATTTAACTTTAAATTTAATTGCAATGTAAGTATATCATATGATTATTTATTTTTTGAATATGTAAACTTTTTAATTTTTAAAAAGTAATGCCAACAAATGTATAGTTGTATTATTTTCCCCAATTGCTTACAAAAAGAAAACATCTCTATACCACCAGATCTAGTTTTAAACCTCAGTTCAGACTTCATCAGCTCTCAGCCAGACCACTGCAATCACTTATTCAAATCCTGTCTTTCTCCCTGTGGATGGCCCTCTACAGTCTGACCTTTACATTATGGCTAACATGGTCTTTTTTAAAAAAATTATTTTTCAATTACACTTGATATACAGTATTATATTAGTTTTAGCTGTACAGCATGGTAATTAGACATTATATACCTCATAGAGTGATCACCCTGATAAGTACCCCAATAAATCTAGTACCCCAATAAGTGTAGCACCAATAGCTCACAATTTTTTTTGCCCACAACTTTTAAAACAAGTGAGGAGTCTATAAATTCAATTAACTGATCTCTTGCTACCTTCCAGGCCCTGTTCTAATGCTTTAAGTGCATTAACTCATCTACATGCAGCTTTCTTTGTGAGGCTGTTTTACAGAGGAAACTAAGGCACAGAGCAGTTCAGTAACTCACCCCAGAAAACCACTCAGAAGCTTGTTCATTATAATCCAATATCTTCCAACTCTGGATCCACACTTTAAATTATGTGATTAACTTAATTGAGAAGATAACCTTACAGGTCAAGTTTAATAGAAAAAAAAAACCCTTAATTTTCATTCAAGACTATTTCATATCTATTCAGAATTAGTATTAAGTGACTAATACATGTTACGTCTATCGTTCATTACTGCCATGGAATTTTATGTAGAAAATAATTCCTACATTCAGCAAATACTTTCTGGACCTTTACTATGTACCAGGACACTATTCTAGGGGCTGCGGGACTTACCAGCGAAGAAAAAAGCCCCTGTCCACATGTGGCTTACTATCTTGTGTGGAGACAAAACAATAAATCAAATAAATAAATTATCCAGTATATTACAACATAACCGCTATGAAAGAAAAGAGAGAGGAAACAAGACCAAAGAATCAGGAGAACCAGCCATGGGAAGTGGGTCAGGGCATTAGGCCTTGTTGAGAAAGTGAGATTTGAGGAAAGGCTTAAAGGAGGTGAGGCAGTTGGCCAGGCTGGAGTCTTCCCGTGGAGCAGAGGTGGGGAGGTGCCTCTGCAGCTCTCTCTTTAGTCAGGTTTTCATGTCTCCCCAGCCACCTAGGTGTTCTATCACCTTACAGGTCAGCTTGACAGACAGCAAGACAAAAGTTCTATACCACTTGCTTTAGTGATACATCTGAATGACAAAGAGATAAGTTATCATCATCATCATTACCACCACAATCATTAAGAATGCCAATCTTATTGTCTTCTCTGCTAAGTCCTCCATATCCTGTACTTCACCTTGGCTTGGCGACAGACTCAGCAAATGTTTGCTGAGCATCTTTCACTATTAACAAGCAGTTCTGCCTGAGTCCTTGTAAACCATCAGTTCTCTAGGAGAAATCAGAGTCACCTGGTGGGGATTTTTATCAAATTACACATATTTCCTTCATATTGAGATTTACCCATTCTTATCCCAGTCTACATGAAAATCAATGCCATGATGAATATGTCATATTCACTCATAAGTTACAAATGAACAAAAGAGGGGATGGAGGGAAGGAGGAGGGAGGGAGGGAGGGAGGGAGAGGGGAGGGAAAGTACAGGAAGGAGGAAACCATTTTCTAAAGCTACTTGCTCTTAGGACCAGGATGGAGCAATAGCTTCAGAGTTCAGGAGTGCATCTGGCTTCCTGGAGAAACATCCCAGCAGCTGTGCTTAATTTGAGTCAGTGCCATCACCTCCAGCCACCACCCGAACCCCAGACTATGTCTCCTGGTGACAGCTTTTGGCCTTAGCCACTTCTCCTTATCCTGTTCTATAATCCCTCCTCTGACACTTGCTCTGTCAATGAGACATTATAAAGATCAAAGACCTTAAGCTTAGTTGAAATTTTCTAAAATGTTTGCGTGTCAAAGCATTTTCTTCAATAATTCTGAACCCAATATAACTCCTCTAGGCAATACTTACATAAAGAGCTGTCGTACATTCAAATTTTGGTCTCAACTATCTTCAACTTTGTTTTGAGTTACTGCAGGCTGACTGCGATGTTAATCTCTACTGAAAATATGCACTACTGCAGGATTAGAACCTGGTGCTTCTCAAAATGTGCCTGCTCATCAGGCTGGTAGCACTTGCTAAATATAGGTTCCTGGGTCTCCAGGACAAAGCAACAAGCATTTTGTTGGTTTCCCAAGTGATTTTTACATCAAGTATGGGGCATAGTAGATCAAACCACATTTAAAAATGTAATTGCGGTCTCCTATGTCTGGGCCAAGTATATATAATATAAATGCTTCTTCAGGAAAAAGGTGCATTTTCTCACAAAATAAATTAAGTATTGAGTGGTATGATAATCTGAAAACCTATTACAGGTTGGATAATCACATTAAAATTCCTAGGCATCTGTAGAGGGACAGGAAACCTCAATTTAAGAAAGAATTTGATTTCCCACCATCTCTGCAATAACAGAACAATAAAGAAAACAGAAAGTAAAAGCCTCAATAGAAAAATACATTTCAATTCAAAGTCAAAGAGCTCCATCTAGTGACCCAAAATTTAAATTATAAATGGACACAAATAGACACATGCATACTCCATATAATCTTCAACATGTAACATCGAACTGTCTCTAGGACTCAAATCAGCACTTGTTTGAAAATGCTTCTTCAAATAATCAAGTCTCCTAAGTACAGAGAAAAACAAACAAGACAAAATTCTGGTTTAGATTGCTAAATTGGCTAGAAGTATCGTATTTTTCATTCCCTCTTTTGCCCTTGCTTACAAGATATCAACGGAACGTGAGCTTTTAGTCCAGGCTGAACTTAATGTGCTCATTTCAAATCCTGAAATACTGTTCTCTGCTTTCTGAGTGTTACAGCTTGTCCATATGATATCACAAGGGACTAAGGTTACATTCAGACCCATTCTGGAAATACTTGATAGAGAAAAGTCAAAGTATTAACCACATGAATAAATGTGAAAATAAAGAAAATATCAGCTATGAAGATTGTCGAAAGATGATAGAAAAATAAAGATCAGTGTAAGTCTCTGCATCCCCAAAATTAATTGCTTTGAAAGACGACCTCAATTTGGGCATGAAAGTTTTGAGACATTTGCTCTAAAAATAATATTCATTGCTTTATAATCAACCTTTATACTTCATGAATACAGGGATTATCTTAATTAGTTTTGTAATGTTCACACTGCCAAATGAGCAGCAGATAGATACTCAGTAAACTGCCATTGAGTGGACCGACGGCTCCCGTCTGGGGAAAGGGCTGAGAACAGAGGGAGAGGGGGAAATTTCTGAGAAGAGTCAAAACCTCATCTCCCAGGTGATCATATGTCCTGCAGCTCCTAAAACAGTTTCGACTTCAAATATTCTGATCTTATTACTGTTATAAAAATACAGAGAACTGTCAAATATTCATCCAAATTTTCAGATTCCTGCCCCATTGATCTGCTCACATCTCTCTGGTGTCATCCTATGGAAGACAGGGAGGCCAGATGGTCATCTAACCTTCAAAAGTCTTAAGAAGCTGTATGAACATGGGTATGAAATGGGAATTTATATGTGTATACTGCATAAGAGCTAAATCTTTGAGCAAAAAGGTCTTTGTGACATCCATATATTCATAAGCACTTGATAAGGCAACAGTTGTTTTTGTAAGAACACATGTTTAAAACCATATTTACAGTAAAAATAAATACATAAAAGAGTTGGGATGTTTACATAAACTTAAATGAAATTTATAGTTTTAAAAGGTTATCTCTTGGTACCCTGGTTTCTACTCTCTAGTTTTCCATCCTTGAAAACATCCCCATTCCTGGAGATAGTAGTGAATATTTTATTGCCTTTTCCTTCTCTCCTCAAGCTTAAACCTCCTTCCCATTTCATTCCTAGCCCATAGCAAAATCTATAGAAAATATTAATGTCAGCCATTTCACTGTAGTTAAGCTACAGAAAGTATGTGCTATGACACATGATGAAACAAGCCACCAGTGTTTCACCAGCGATCTATTTATAGCTACTTTCTTGTCTCCCTGATAGAGTGCTGTTGAATGAAACATTCAACCCCCCAAAATTCAAAGTAATGCTTTCAATCTCAGTATGTTCTCTTGGAGAGAGAAAACAACAGAAAATTCCTTGTTTGACTAACCCCACTCCTCCAATCCACAATACCCCCTCAAATAAAAGACATCATATTAGAGTTGCACTTTTGTCTATGGGGAAAAGCTCCGTATCATGACCCGAAGTCAGGAAGGCTTTGGCACATTTTATGGATATAAACAAAATGTCAAACTGGCTTTAAATCCATAAGAAGAGACCAGCAGGCAGAATTTACTTTCTCCTGGCTTAGAGCTCTTTCCACTTTTATTTCAAATTCTTCCTAATGAGTCTTAGACTTTAAAACTGTCTAACCAAGAAGGACACAGCTGGGGCTGGGGCCAAGGCCAGGTCCATCAACACTGTTGGGAGTGGTCAGTGTTACAGGCCGAGAGGCATCTCCGACCTTGTCTGAAATTTCCTGTGACCATTGAGAATATACCCACAGTTGGCTAGTAGTTCCAAAGCAGAAATGAACATATTTTTTATATAAGGAAAACTGTGGCTCTAGGGTAAGGATTCTGTCAAACAGCCAATATACATCAAGTCTCAGAAAAAGGCCCAGACATCTCAAGGGCACTGGTTGACTTGGATCACACAGATATGCTAGGAAAAGCCTGCTGCAGACTGCATTAAGTTTTTATGACTTTCATTCTGCAATAGGCTATAGATTCCCTTCGTGTTGTAAGGAAAATATGTAGCTTCCACAGTCATGATAATAAGTTCTGAATCCCAATTAAGACATAAAGAAGCCATTACTGTGGAAAAGTCACTGTATCTCTGGACTACAGTTTCTTCAAAAAAAAAAAATGACTGTGTTTGGTTTATCATTGTTTTACTTTCTTATAAATCTAAATTTCTTTAATGTACAGCAGTACTATTAGCAGCACTAAGACTCTTAAGTAACACTAACATCATAAACACTATTTTCTAATTTTTTGGTGTCTCAATGATAAGTAGCTCAAGTATATCACAATCTAAAATGTGTCCAAGCTGCAGGCAGTAAACACAAACGTGTCTGAACAGCTTTTAAGCCGAGGAAAGTGAGCCTCTGGACCTTGGCAATAGACCCACAGCTGACTTTGGAGACGGCAGCTTCGGCTTTCCCTTCGTTCTACACACTCTAGGAATGTGCAACTTTGGATCAAAGTAGATGAAATCCAGCGTTCGCCTCCCTGGCATTTCCTGAATAATGTGCTTCCAAGACCAAAACAAATGCAGTGACAACCCCAGATGGAGATGGGATTTTACTTCAAACTCTATTTGAGCCGTGTCACAGTTCAAAAGTGATCCCATCTGCTTTTCTGATCGCTTTTCCTTTAGGTTGGCAAGTCACTTTGCTGATCAGCAAAAGTGAATTCCATTCACAGTCCACTGGCCACAACCCGTATTCTCCTGTGAAACAAAAGCATTCCCCTCTGACCTCTTGAGAAATAGGCTGTCGTTTATAAACAAAAACATTACACGGGTCAAATAACATACCATTTTTAAGTGAAGATATATACTTTATCAAGAGACAGAAAACCTGAACTGACTCATTAAACCTGACTGGAAATGATTTTACAAGAATAAAACAGTATGACAGGAAATCAATGCACTTTCAGCTTATTTTATAGCCAGTAATATAGAATCCAGATTCTTTCAAGGAATGCTGTTTGACAACAAGAATTCCAATAAACCGAGTTAGAATAAAAGGGCAACGAGTATACTTGGAGAGGCATTGGAATAGCCCAGGCTGTAAGTATTTAAGGCAACATATTGGTGACCAGCTGATATTGCAACTGGGTCCAAGAAAAAACAAGACCGCCTGTTGTAGGCATTCTCTAAACAAGCTATGTTGCTTTAGGAAAAGGCATAAAATCATCCTATTCACCTTATTTCAAAACAGAAATATTAATCTCCTTACTAGTTAACTAGAAGATAAGGGAAATGGACAATGAGAAGTGCAAAAACAACTGTATTTTAAATTTAAAAACCTAGTTTTCATAAGAAAAAAATATTTCCATCGGTACCCACAATCAGTTTACACACCACGATGCCCCCAGATAAGTTCCTATCAAAATTCCATTTGGCAGAATGAAACTTAATACTCAACAGTATTCTTGACATGACAGTGGCATGCGTGATATAAGCAAATCAAAGACAGCAAGTATGGGACGTTTGTCAAGGTGTTTTTCAGTTCAGCTGTTTGGCAATGATTGGAGATGAGATGCCCTCACCACTATGGTAACAGACACAGGCGAGTTCTTGCTGAATGAAAGAAAGGATGCATTCACATACCACCATGGAGGCTGTGGACACTTTACCAATTAGGTAGAAAAGAGCAATAAGCTTGAGAAAATTCAAAGCTCGCTAGAAGATACACAAGAGCTTTGGCTGATGGAAGGAATACCAGCATTTCCAACATAATCAGCAATGAAAAAGTTCAAAATACAATGATAATAAGCTCTTATAATTGTTCTCCACTGATGTTTCAACTTTTGAAGGAAGTGAGGCCTAAGATAGAACAGAGGTAAATTGGACACATGCCTCTTCTCTGTTCAGATTTCTTATGTGCCTTATCGAAGCTGTTTATTTAATCAGAAACAGAGTTATAGGGACTCAGCAAAAACCTAGAAATAATCTCAAAGAACAGTGAAATGCAAACAAAGTAATAAGCAAACTCAAGGCACAACATATGAAATAATCAAGAACAGATGTATTTAAGGAGTGTGAGAATTGTAAAAGGGTAAACTACCTTATCTTATAAACTACCTTATCTTATGCAGTGTAAACTAAACTTCATGCATAACTGCAGAGTTTGCTGTTCAGGTAGGTAGAAGGAGGGCAGAAAAAATCCATAGCACAAAAGAAATGTAGCTTTGGAACACAGAGGGTAGGAAAAGAAAGTTAAAAACACAAAGTCTAACTCAGTTTCTTAAAGCCTTTTGGCATCCAAGCTCCATATTCCAGAGATAAGGAAGAAGATTCTGGGAAGGGGGAGGAAAGGAAACTAAGTGCCAGAAGGAAACCTGGAATCATCTGAATGGTTTGTTTATAACAATTCTACACAAAGCATGGGCAGTACTGGGTTACTGTGAGGGAGAATGTTCACATACTCATGAGCTACAGACAGACAACTCTTGTGACAGTGAGAACAAAGCCCAAGCCACAAGGCATGACAAAAGCAATAGTGCAAGGATCCAGAATGAAGAAAGAGCATGAACTGAACACAAGCCCTCTGGATGGAACTGGAGTCCCAAACCTATACACAATGGTCCGTTTGACAAAGAAGGGAGCATTGAAGTGGGGGTGAAGACATGTGCCAGGATAAAACATCTCCAGGAAACTATACTGAGATAGCAGCAAGTTATGCAAGAATTTCTAGGAGCCAGAAATGACTAATCTCCCTTCTCTCAAAGGAATACTGATGTTCACAGTGTACATGGCAGCTCCCAGTGGTATTGCCTGCAGTCTAAACCCAGAGCACTGTCATCTGTGGCCAGGGCAGACTGTTCCTTTTTACAACAGCTGGGACTATTTGTGAAACATCAGAACACACCAGTGTTGGTTGCCGTAACAGAAAAGCATGCGTTTAAGAGTTCGCTCACAGATGAGGAAAGTCCTGTAAATGAAGACCTGACCACATCATACCACATACATGATTTGTTTTATTTCCAGCCTACGAAGAGAAGAAATTTAAAAGACCAAAAATTCTGTCTTGTGACAATATTTGAGGCACAATTAAGGGTGTACATAAGAAACAGCAAATCTCTTAGGAAATCAGTTCTAAAAATAACAGCAGCTTGAGACTGGCATTAAAGTTCTCCTCCACCTTTGTTGTAAGATCTAGTGAGAAAGTTTTAAAGACTGCACTGAAAAGCAGTTAATTAAGGGTTCATGTAACTCTGGGTGTTAAAAATTGTTTCAAGCTTGTTCGTGATCTCAAGAAAGCTAATTTTCACACAAAAAAATTAAGTACCTAATATTAGGTAAATGAGCCTTAAAGAAAATTATTTGGAAAATGCCTGCCAATTATTTCTTCTTACTCCCAATTTCTACAGGGTATCTGAAAAGTTAATAGTTTTCTTTTTTTTTTTTAATGGAACTACACATACTGGAAATAACAGTCATATCCCTGTCTCCAACTGTATATTATTTGTTTCATTCATACTTTTTTTTTAGTAACTGTTTTAAGTAGGAACCAAAGGTCTTAATCTCTTACCCTTAAGTGTTTTATATCTTTTGGAAGAAAAATGTAATTTAAATTATCAAATAACTTGAAAATGTCTTTTATTTTTCTCAACAAAAATATCTAAAGTTACCATAAAGCCTAAAAATTTCTAAATTAGGATTCAGCAAATATTTATCCAGAGGTTAACAGTCCTACTTAAATATCTTAAATACAAAAATTGAGAGTTCAGTATTTAAAACTGGCTTTTCTTCTGAGAGCAAGGAGGCAGGGGATTATCACACAAAAAAAATAATAATAACACAGAAAATAAACATTATCTATGTGACCAATTAGTCCTAACCTTTCTAATAAGAAAATTGATCCTCTAAAAGTTGTTTCAATACAAAGAGCTCCTATAAATCAAGAAAAAAAAGTAATTGTCCCATAAGTAAATGGGAAAAAGACGTTGATAAATAATTCAATAGAGAAATGGTCAATAAATATATAAAGATGAATAAAGTTCAACCTTACTGATCATAATTTATAAAATTGGGAAAGACGTTTTTAAATTACATATAAGGCTAACAAGGATTAATCAGACAAACGTACTCTTGATGGAAATAAAAAATGCTGCAAAATGTCTGAAGAGCAATTTGGAAATACTGAGACACAATATCATAATTTCATTTTAAGGATAACATATGATCAGTCAAATAAAAAGGAAAATCAAATTCATAGTGATCACTTCTAAGTAACGGGGTCACAGATAATTTCTGTTTTATGCTTCGAGCTCTTTTGTATTTTCTACCATGAAAAGTATGCATTTATAATGAATAAAATACTCATCCCTTAAAAGATTATCTGTAAGTCAAATCTGAGATCAATTTGCACAAATCACATCCTTGTACTTTAAAACAATATGCATTTAAGTCAGAATGCCTTGTTTTCCAAGCACAATGTTTCAAGAATCCCCTTAAAAACTGAGACCTTTAAAAATGTTAACGATAATGCTTTCTCGACTAGAAAAGCTCCTTCTTTCTCATTTACAATTCTGTGACAGGCTTTTTGCCATGCAATTTCTGAACTTTAGCTCTATTTGTTGTGCCATCACTTTTAATATTTTATCAACGTACTCTGGCTCTGAACACAGACTTCCCAGTGAAACTGGAGCAAACATACATAATGATGGGGGTTAGCTGCGGCTGAACGACACGGTTGGAACAGAGTCCAAATAGCTGGTGAGGGCCATATGTTTACGGCCACCACTAACCTCTCACGAAATTCTTTCAAACATTTATGGCCACATCTCTCTTTTTCTTCAGCAGCTGTTTCCAAAATAAATGGAAACAAGGGCGAGTCTGGTAGTGGGGGTACGGTGCTGTTTCTTGAAAGAATTCTCCAGTGCCCCCCACCAAGCAAGGAAGTTGATCCTCTATAATGCTTATACATAAGCATTACTTCTGTGTAATTCTCAGTGTGAGTAAACCACCTATTAATGTAAGTAAATAATAACCTCAAATGCCAGTGAGTTCATAACAAATAGTTTTGCCAGGATGGCAGTAACTATTTCCTTATTTACCTCCTCAGCAGAGAAGTCTGAGCTGAAAATGGTGGATATCTTCTACTGGCTCCAGCCCTAGGGACGGTCTCTGTGTTTCGCTCTGCTCTGCTCGGTGCCCAGGGAGCTGAACCAGCATCTCTGGCGGCGGCTCCATGACTGCCAACTCCACTGAGCACCTTCTTGCCACAGCCCCCCTTTCACGGGGATCCCCTCGCTCCTTCAGCCTCTGGGTCATAATGGTTTCCAGCTATTGCCAGTTTTATGCCTCATCATCTGATAATAACTATTTGTTCGTCCCTTTACCATGTCCACTGTAAGTAGCTGCTTCGTTAGAGTTTCTTAAATATTTTGGAGTTGTGTTTCCTATCAGACTAAGACTGGTGTAATACCTTTTCCACCGATTCCTTTTCCTACCTTGATGAAAAAGTGTGCATGCCCAACCATGGAGGTGGTGAAGTGGAGAGTCCCATCAACATCTGTGCTGTCTCTTTTCTCCACAAAACAACCACCTTCTAGGGAGTGAGCTCCATGCCTTATATAGATTAAGAATAATATTCCTTAGGTCTTCAGAGACACTTTTTTGAAAAGATTGATTTCTTCTTCTTCAACACAAATCATTTTCACAACTACAGTAGAGAATGGTAATGCAATTTTCTCTTTCCTTTCTTCTCTTTCCCCTCCCCCCTCATTCTCCCGCCCTCCCTCCTCTCTCTCTCTCTCTCTCTCTCTCTCTCTCTCTCTCTCTCTCACACACACACACACACACACGCACGCACGCACGCACGCACGCTATGCAGATGCACTTTTATCATATGGTCATGTTTATTCTGGTACATTACTGGAAGTATCTTGGCACCTTCAGATGTTCCCTGATAAATATGTTGTAATGTTTATAGGACCTTTGAGAAATATGTGTGGATTCAGCAGAATTTTTAAATCTCTTCAATATTTTCTTGGCTTGCACACAAATTTTACCTCTACCAGCATTTGTTTGTATATTCCACTCCCCACCATGCATCTGTTTAGTGCCAACTTCAAATCTACAAAGGTGGGATTTCTGTAAACCACTGCATCATTCTAAAGTCAGTTTCTTACTGGGGTGGAGGGAGGTCTATGGATTATCTTTGTGGAACCTGTGAACCTACCCATGATTGCATTCAAAGACTGTGTACATATACGCTGGTACAATTTTCTGAATGGATCTACAGATTCTCAAAAAGGCTGAAAAGGTTAAGAAGTCTTCATCTAAGCAGTATGGAATTCTCTAAAGATATTGAGAGCATATTTTAAAATACTCCAAGGATTCAATGTTGTTTGGCATTACCTCAGGCTGATACTTATCTTCTATTCAGAAATTTTCAACCATTATTTTTTGAACATGACTTTAGCAATTATATTTAAACATGAATGCTAACATATAAGATGATGCCAAATTTCTGTGCATCATTACTTTCAGTTATTACGAGACATGGAAGAAAATAGTAACAGAAAGAATGGAAGGTCTGTGAGAGAAGTCACAACTGAATCCAGTTGTTTAACTTTCTTTTATTAAAAAAAAATTCTATATATTCTATAATCCTATACATCCTAGAACTTGTATCATTCTGCTACAGAAATAGATCTTTATTCAACATCTATGAAATCTTGCTTCAGAATAACTCCTAGAATTATATCAAAGAACTTCGGACCTGGAATGAAACAGGGTTCCAGTCTTCCTGCCCCTTTCACCAAGGTTCACCAAGTGTCCCATTGAGCCAGGTACATCCTACAAAGGTCAGTCACAGAGAAAATAACAGCATAATCTAAGCTGTGTAAGTGACCACAGATTTAAAAAAATTCCCACTCTCAGGATGCTTTCTTCTATAGAACCTTCCTCCTAAACTGTCATTTAGACTGCCACATTTTTAGTGGTAGAAAATGTACCTCTCTACCAAAAAAAAGCAAAAGTTAACTGTTAAAAATTATCTCCTTAAAACTGTCTTTCTCCTTCTGATCATATAAACCTTCAATGATTCTCCAACGTTATAGAATTAAAAGTTCAAACTGTTTGCTGTGGTTTTCAGAACCCTCATGATCAGGACTGTGTCCTATTGCCTATTTCCTTTTATATACCCCACACTACAGCCAAACCTAAACATTGACCATTGCACCAAAATGTCCCATGATTTCCTATCTCCATGCACCTGTGCCCAAAGCCACACAACACTGCACTGATCCTAATTTCAGCTCCATCTGCCCAATCTTCACCACCTTAAGGTCAAAGCAAATATCACGTTTCATCAGGTCCATCCAGCACAAAGTAAATCTCCACTGGCTTCTCCCTTCACTGTGCAGTCCTCTAATAGACCTACCACGTGCTACCCTATTATCCACATACACACCACTCTCCTGAAGTCTGTAGGCTCCGTGACCTGATGGGAGACACTGTGTCCAGTTTCTGTATCCTCCACCGAATATACTGTTAATGGACTCTTAGAATACAGGCATTGGAAAACTATCTAGATTTCACGAGTGACCAATATCTGCTTCTTGACATTTTTGATGCATTTATTCCCCCGTTCCTCCACACTAAAAAGCCTGCTCCTCCTGGCACACTCACGACAGCCCTTCAGACTTTGGCACAGCCACCAGCTATGCTCTTAATCATTTTGTCCTTGGACAATCAATCCTGCTTCCCTCGGTTGTTCCTTCTATGAAGTGACTTTAAGTGAAGCCACTTTAATTTTCTGCATCCTCAGTCTATGGCACAGGTTATAAAGTCAGTGTCCCATATACAAGGATAACTGTGAGGATTAAATAGTAAGCAGGATAACATAATGGGCTTAGCACAGTGTCTATGACATAGTAAATACTCCATAAGTGTGAATTATTACTGCTGAATGGAGGATTGCCACAAGTCACCCTTCTAGCTCCTTTTTAGACATATTCTTATTTGTTCTAATTTCTGGTAGAGATGTGCTCCGATTAGCAGAGTCCAACAGGTCTTTGTAACCTCCTGACCCTCTGCGAAAGCTGCCTGTGATGGCGTTTATAACGAACAGCGCTGCAGACACGTCGCGGCTGGTGCAGTGACTGTGAACAACCAGAACCCTAGAGCTTTCTCTCATCAATCGTGGAAAGCCCTGCATTTCCCCTCCCTGGACTGTCCTGTTCCGCCAAATGAAAACAATGTCTCTTCTTTTTTTTCCACAATTGTTTTAGTGTAAATTACATTAAAATGTTTCAAGTTAGCTTTATTATGTTAGCGCTTGTGCTTTTATTTTTATTTTATTTTATTTTTTTAATGGGAAACTCTTATTGGACTGTTAGTATCAGCCTCACAGAGAGATAGGATAAACAAGAATAAACTTACTCCCAGCTTCTTAGAAAATTTTTTTTTTTTTTTTGTTTTTTGTTTTTTTTTTTTTTCCTTTTTTTTGAGTATTATTAGTGCTGCACATCTTATCAGCGTAGTTCCTTCTTGGTGACGGGTTGTTCTGCTGCTTGTTGTTGGAGGACGTTTTTTTGGGGGAGAGCAGGAATAATAATGGTGTGTTTTTTTTTTTTTGTCATCTCATTATTCTTCTTCTCAAGAAGAAAAAAAAAAAAAAAAGCAAACTAGCAGATTAGCTCATTCTGACCAAAACAGGAATTCGAAAACCTGAAAATCACTAAAGACTAATTTAGCATAAATCTGTAACATCTCTACAATCCTTATTTTCCACAGCAGAGCCTGTATGATACTTACCTACTAGGAAATATAGGAAAAAGTCTAAGACTTCCAAAACAAAAAATTAAACTAGGTCATAGCTGCTAAATATTATAAAAGATTACTCAAGAATTTGTGGAATTTTCATTTTGCAGTTAACAGTTAAAAACATAAGAATAGATTTAGAAAGCTTTGAATAGACATATAATAAAAACAGGTAAACTTGAAACACTTTACAGTTTTGCTTTTCAACTTTTCATCTGTGGATACTAACCAGTACAACAGTCCTGAACTCACACCACTTTGAGACTTCCTACTTTACTGCCCTCTTCTAGGAATTTGGGTCCCAAATCTTAAATATTTTGGGATCCTCTCAGTTCATAAATGATAAATATAAACATGGTATAGTACATTGTATGATGAAGGTGAAACCTCACAATGAAATGCTATCAATATTCACAAAAATTAGAAAAAATTCACAAAAATACTTTCCACAGAAAAATAATTATTAAATCCTTCACTTCGGAACTATTTATTATACATAGTTGTGCCAACAGCAGTTCAGAGAACACTAGTTTAAGAGATATAGTACTTACATTTGTAATGGTATAAAATCCTTCACTAATGAAATGTGGGCACAAAAGAGGGGTATAGTTTGAAAATTATGAGCTTTTTTTTTTTTTTTTGCTGAAAAGGCATTTTACTCACTCCTTCAGTTAATATCTGAGATAATCCAAATTTTATTATGACCTAGGTCACTAAATAAATAAAAATGTATATGCTAAAGAAATAAAGCATTTTCCTGCACCCACACCCAATTACTTTCCCTACTCCACTTCAAGGAAGACAATAAAACAAAAAAATATATACACATGGGGTCATTCTTCTACTATATTACTCCGTCAAGTTCCAGCTTTCCTGCCAGCCAGTGCCCCTACTATACCCAAGACTAGATCTGGCCTTAATCTGGTTCACAGATTGTTTCCTCTGGGAACATAATGCATGAAACACCTCTGCAACTACCAGACACTAAGCAGTAACATAATTAGAGAGCAGTACCACTGTCCTGCCGGAAGCTGCCAAGATTTTCAAACCAGCGGGAAGCAGCTTTTGGGGGGAGGCGGGGGAGGCGGGGATGGCAGTGTGTGTATGGGGCAGGGGCGACCAGGAACTGGACTGAACCAAAAGGGAATATTCCTGTGCTGCGTCCAATAACACGATGCATACATGAACGTTATGGTAGACTGGAAAGATTTCATACGCCCTGCGGACCAACTTTATTGTGCGCCTGGAAAAGAGAGGATCGCTGGAGTCACTGCGGCTCTCAGTGGGCCTACCCTTCTCTGTAACACCTGTAGGATTTGTTGACTAAATCTTAACAGGTCGTCTCTCTCTTAATAAAGTTCAGGAGGAGAAATGGAATTGGCATCGGCTTTTCTGACATGATTATTAATAAATTCAGAAGCATCGGAAGTATCCTTTTAGAGCAGGAGAGAAAGTCTTCCCCTTCTGGGTTCTTACCTTAGAATCTGAAATTTTAGTTGGAAAAAAGTTAGAGTTAGACTACTTCATTTGTGCTGTGGCCTATCCAGAACTGTCACTTCGGTAAGTTTTCATATCTTAGATATTAATGTGATTCTCCCGTCCTTGATAGAAAACATGTTTCAGGGTTCACATCGGGAGTTTATTATAATCTCATGGATACAAATGTCACTAATTCACAACATGAATGTTTTGAGCAAGGCTAGAACTTACCTTTACTTTTGACATGAAGAAAGTGCTTGATAAGTAAATACATGTAAGTAAAAATGTTCGAGCAAGAAAAATGCTATTCAAATGCCACCAGGTCCTTTAGAAGCCAAATTTACAAATTTTAAATCACAAACTACCTATAAAATCATAACTAATCATTATACTGGTCTCCCCAGGAACAACAGGCCATAATTTGGGTATGTAATCCAAAGGAGGAAAAAAAATTTTCTTCTAATAACAGCTTTTGGATTCAAAATTTCCCCTGACACAGATATCACCGTGATTAGTACAAGGTGATAATGATGTACTGAAATGTTTGTTCTCACATTACCTATTGATTATTCCCAGGCAGCCTGATGAACTTGCCCAGGTTTATTCCATTTTCATCAACTCCATGTCCCTGAATTTCAGCCCACTGATTTTATATTTGTATCTCCATCAGGCAGGGATTAAAGAAAATTAAAAGCATAAAATTTAAAACCAACCACTTTTCCTGTTTTAGGAGGAAGAAAGTGGGAAACTCCTGACCTGAAACAAAAAAAAAATGAAAATTACTGATCAATCTCAAGGCTCTGTGTTTCTCTTCCCTGAGTCTGGAGCAGGTTTTTATGCTCACTCAGACCTTTTTGCCCTTTGGCAATATCATCACATACACACGTGTCACCTTCTTCACTTTCTATATGCTTTTACTGCCGTAAGCATTTATTTCTTTCGCTTTTTCATCCACAATTGAATTTCAGGTCCCTTCCAATTTAACAGATTGCTCTGCCAATAAGGTGTCCGGAACAGGATACAGCATTCCAAGGACTGCAGAATTTTCTCCATGGTCATATAAACCAGATTTTTTTCCACTTCTGCTGCTCAGTCTACAGTCTCTGGGTGTGTAAGCTGAATTATTATAGATCCTTGATGAAACCGTGTTTCTGGCAATTTGCAGTCATTTCTAACTCTCTTTGTTTTGATCGTTTGTCTCATTAAACATTCAAAAGCCTAATGTAGGCATCGGGGTGTCATCAAAGCAGAACAGAGGAGTCCTGGTTCTGATGCCGTGAACTCGGCTCCTCCCTCATAAAATGGTTTTTATAGTGTTGTCCACTCCACAGTAAGTGCTTAGCAAACAATAGCATGTCACTGTACCTACACCTTTTGAGGACCCCAAAACAGCACCGAACAGCAATCTCATGACTTGAGTCTTCACTTGGTATCCTTCTCAGCCTCATTTCCTGCCTTCTCTGCCCCTGCTCCCAAACCACCCCCTTTGGCATTCTTCTCTGTCATTTACCAGGATAATCCACCTACTCATACAGCTTTAACTCCTACCAACTGCTCTGACGCTTTCCAATTCTAGTTTCCCAGCTTTGGCCTCTCAATAGTTCCAGCCACCTAGTAAAAAACATTTGTCTTTACACTCATTAATTTCAACGTGGCAGATCCAAAATGCATTACTCTCTTCCATGCTTTTGGGAAAAATCAGGATCTCCCCATGTCAGGAAGGGAAATGCTTGTGCAAAAAAGCAATTCAAAGATCAGTGTGTGATCTTGTCTGGCTTTAACAGAAACACTGATCTGGCTCAGAACTACCCCAGGCCCCCACCCCGGACTTACCCAATATGAGTAATTCAACTTAAGTAGTTATCTGCCACGTGTTGTCCATTATGAGGAATCACTGTGCTTATTTTTTTCTTTGAATGATTCCAAATTTTATTGAGTTTACTTAAATTTGAAAATTTTCTTCCTCCATGTAAACCAGATTTAACTTGCCATTTGGGATGCTGTCTTAGGAAAAGCTCAGGGCTGTACTCCTATAGTTTTAAAATCACCTTTGAAGGTTGACCAACCTATGCTATCAGTTGCAGTGGCTGCTGCCTAAAAATTAAAAAAATAATAACAACATATTTTAGGCAATAATTTTTCCCAAAGTCTGCAATATATTTAAAGCAACTACCATATCTTTTCAGCGCTGATGCACTATTGGAACACCCTGTTATTTTTGTTCCTGGTAGAGATGGTCAAGATTGTCTAAGTTTGAGGATTTACAGAACTACATCTGGGTATTAAGAGCAAAATCATGTCATGTGAACAATTCCTCACAGAATGGCTTCCCCAGCTTTCCCTTATTCACAAAGGTAAAAGATCACGGGGCCTTGAAACAAGCAGACTCCACTTTACATTTGGAATCTATGAAATCCTCATAGACTTTCTATCCCTCTATGGGAATCTGCTGTAGCAATGAAAAACATGCTGAGTGTCCTTTGTTTAAAGAATAAATCACTCGAGTATTATGATGTATTTGTGTAGAACTAATCTGAAACGAGATTAATACTTTGTTTCTTAAGGCTTCCAAGGTACATGTGCAAGTTCGGCCAACGCCTATCAACTTCCATCTCACAATAAAAACTCATGTCGACTGCCATGTAAAGAAAAATCTGAAAAGTGAACGTACAGAAGCTTAATGTCATGTATATCACCTGGCATTGAAATGGCCCATCACAACCACCAACACACTCACTTACCTAGATAGGCTGGACCTTACCTGCAGCAAAGCTGACTTAAGACCCCAGAGTCTGTAAAGAGCAATGCGGCCACTTTATAACCTAGTCCCCTTCCTTTTACCATACAGTATAGAAACAAAAGAAAACATGAAGTTGGTCGCATTTTTGGCCAGATACTACTATATAATATATCATGTAAAACCTTATGGATCTTGATTTTGGCAAGTCCACTGTATGCTTAGACATTTTTTGCTATATTCAGCGAACCTGGCAAATACAATCTCCAATATTTCATAGACATTCCCATCAAGCTTGGCTGCAAATCAGATCTCAATGTCTGACCATATTTTCTCATGCTGGTGGCACTTCTTACATCTTCTTGCTTTCTTCTCTGCAAGTTTCCATGATTTCTGTTTTTCTATTTTTGTCTATTATTCAGCTTTCACTTACTTGGCCTTCCATTTGATCAGCTCTAGGAGTCTCCTTGCCACAAATTTTGATTAGAGAAGGAACTGGCCCATACCAGGTTGGGCGTGCAGCATGCGCAGGCTCTTTTCAACATAAATCAACAACAAAGACATGTGGAGAAACCAGTGCATGAGGGAAAGCAGTGCCAAGTTCAAATGAACACTTGAAAAGGTGTTTGCTTTCAAATCGACTCACATCTCTAAGCAAAGTTAACCTCTACAATTTGACTTTAGGCTCCCAGTTCTTTCCTGATAGAAATGTTTCATAAGAATTTTTTTTTTTCCTACAAAAATCATTAAGGAAGTGGTCACTTTTATTTGTGACTGGCAGCAACTTCAAACCTATCACAAATGAAAAGGATTACATAGGTGCTTACTCTAGACTCCTGGAAGATGACATACTCTCAAGAACCAAGGATTCCCGCACCAATGCTGGCTTTGCAGTCTCTCTCCAGAAGAGTAGCCCAAATCACCTCCTTGTTGTTTTTTTTTTTTTTCTTACACAGACTTAAGGAATTAGCAGCCTGAACTGTTAGTCATCCATTCTCAGCAACAGTCACCTACAGAAGCACAAATCTTCCCGCTATATTATAATATTTAAGCACACAAACACCTCCGCATTTTTCTAAGTCATTTTATGAATATAAATAAAGGGAGTCAGATGGAATTAATACATAAAGGAAATCACAATAAAAACTCTCTCAAACTCTGAATTGATGGGCATCTCTGCCAGTTCCTTTAAATAAAGATTGATTTAGGCCCCATGGGGCTTAAAGTCTTTCATTGACTCATTTCTTAGTGTTTCTCTCATTTACATTTTCAACCTTGTCACTAATCCCTCCCTTAAGGTTTGTTCACCTCCTCATTCAAATAGAAAAAAAATCAACTTTCTTCAGCCCCTTTCTTCTCCTACAGGCAGCAGAGTACAAAGTTATTGATCTCCATCTGTATCTCAGCATCATCTAGTTTCACAAACGTATCGTTCTGTTCACAAATTCTTAGTCTCTTGCCTTACAAAATCTTAAATCGTACCCTTAAAAATGAACTTTATACCTTTTATAACAGTGAATGAAGGAATTAAAATAACCTTTGACCTTTCATAAAATAACCAAAGAAACACACTATGTTACTTCTCAACTAGTTCCTCTGGTACCATTAAATATTCATTTATATCACTCATAAACAATGTAAGGAAACGATAAGCAAAAAAAATTACAGAATGTCTCTAACAGAAAACTATACATAATTTAGACCATATCCTTCCAGGTTCTCTGATTCTAGCCTTACAAAGACACTGGCCAAAACAAGTGTCATCCATAGATACATGGACAAATTCTGTCCTCTGGTGCTTCAAATGACTGCCCTTCCCCCGCCCATCACAGAAAGCCAACTTTGCGTCCATTCGTAAATTCATTTGACATTTCTTCATTCCACAGAAATCTGTGCTTCTCCTTTGAATAATTATAACATCTGCCTGATTCTCTCATTAGAAATGACATAAAATCTTTAATCTGTGTTCTTATATCTGTATGAGAGTCATAATTTTCCATTTTTTTCCTAAAGTTATCCTTTAACACTGAAACAATCCCCAAAGCCATTGCTAAGGACAATTTAAATCCCATTACAATAAATTTTGAAAAGCATTTTTTTTTGCTCACTGAAATTTCTCTGCACTGAATATTCATTTAAATAAACGGCTTAGAAAATCTATTCTATGTTGTTTGGTGGTGATGTATTTATTGTGCTGAGATTTTACCTAAAATGTACATGTGAGCTTCTTTGTGGAAGAGAACATAATATGTAAGTCCCATGGTTTAATAAGAAGCAAAACTATTAGGTACAGATACACTAAGGAGCTGGAAAATAGTGGAAACTGTCACTGGGGGAGTCACCAATTTGCTGCACGATGTGACTTAACTTCATACGCTTGATTGAATAAGGGTTCCCTGAGAAAACCATTCCCCTTCTCAGACCTGGCAGCAACCGGGCACTTTTAACACCCTTCATTCTTTCTACAATGTACAAATTCAGGGTGGACTTATTATTAAACTCCAAAGCAGAGCTAAGAACACGTTTGCTTAAAATGTGATTATGGAAAACAGCTAACATTATAACTCTCTCAAAAGTGAACAATCTTTCTCACTCCTTTGCCCTTAATATATTTCTACTTTTTGGCTTTATAAAACATAAGGTCAACACTGAGTTTCTGTCACACCACAGAAAAAGGGTAAACAGAAAGTATTAGCTTAACAAGAAAAGAGTGATGTAGGGGTTTTCACTCCTTCCTGACTTTGTAACTTAGTGAAGAATATTTTACAGCACTATACAAACATATACAGTAAGTACCCAGATAAATACCTAGCGCTGTTCATATCAAATAATCCTTTCCACGTGCCAGCAAAAAGTCTTAAAATGCCCACTTCCCAGATGTTTAGCCTGATGTTCTTTCTCTAGAAAAGTTTATAAAGATTTTAGGTTTTATAGATTTTTAAAATTTCTACTGAAATATGTTTATGGTTCTCTAAATATTTTAATGACTAAGCTAATGTCCTTGGAATCTACATTGGGCTTTCAGCAAGTGGCCAGCTTTAAAAAAAAAAAGGAAGAAAGAAAGAAAAATCTCATTGGAACGCTCAGTTACTTTAATTTCAGTTTTCTTTCTCTGATCATGCTTTTATTCCCAAGAGCAACAGAAATTTTTAATGACCAAAAAACAGAAGTTAATCCCATTTGGGTCATTGTCTTGGACCTGCATGCGGACGGTGAGAAGAAATAGTTGATAAAATATTTCTGATCTTAACAGCTCTGGGTAATGATCTAAACAGTCAAAATGGAATTACTAGTCTGAGAGTTTGGTTATTAGAATTAACCATATCTTTATGGATGGGGAACAAGAAAAATAATGGGTTCGGCTTTTGTCATAACCTCAATAGGAGAAAGGGGGAGAAAAGCTAGATGAACTATGAGACAGTAATTGCTCTGTTACTGAATATCATACTCAGGGTAGCAATATAACGCCACTACCAGGATCTACTATAAATATCACTTTTTATTCAGTAGAATATAATTATTAATTTTATAGAGGGGGAGGACATAAGAAATCATCCAGCAACCTTTAGACAATGTACAGTAAGGGCTCCTACATAATCTCACATCTAGAAATATATGTGACACATGCTCAAAACACATTTGGAGACCACGAACTTATGAACAGGTTATATCCTAGAAGTGTTTTTGTAAATTGGTTGTGTAAAATATACAATATATTTTCCCAGCCAAAATAATAAATATTTTTTTTATTAAATGATGGCTCTGGTCCTAGGTTTGGCTCCCAAGGGCCTAATAATCCACAGGATGACTAAAAATCTAGATCTATAATTCCTTATATATTAGAGAAAACACTGCAGATGCATGTCAGTATATTCTGTCTTCTACAGAATAGCTTTGGAAACCAAGCACCATTTTTAAGGTTGTTTCCTGTGTGTTGTTTCTGAGACTGGAAGGGCAGCTTCTCAGTGGTGTCAGCTTCCAAGAACTTCAAACCTTTTGCTGTGACAGCAAGAAGACAAGCCTTTGATGTGAAGGCCAGTTGCACACAGCTGATCTGAGTGGGTGGTTTTGGGCTTAAGGACAGACTACATAGATACTTATGGCATCTCTGGTTCCAATAAACTTTACCCAGCAGTAAATCTAAGCATACAAATGATCATTGACA
>NW_011888784.1:22444004-22467111 GCF_000151845.1 Pteropus vampyrus | reverse complement strand
CTCCCAAGGGCCTAATAATCCACAGGATGACTAAAAATCTAGATCTATAATTCCTTATATATTAGAGAAAACACTGCAGATGCATGTCAGTATATTCTGTCTTCTACAGAATAGCTTTGGAAACCAAGCACCATTTTTAAGGTTGTTTCCTGTGTGTTGTTTCTGAGACTGGAAGGGCAGCTTCTCAGTGGTGTCAGCTTCCAAGAACTTCAAACCTTTTGCTGTGACAGCAAGAAGACAAGCCTTTGATGTGAAGGCCAGTTGCACACAGCTGATCTGAGTGGGTGGTTTTGGGCTTAAGGACAGACTACATAGATACTTATGGCATCTCTGGTTCCAATAAACTTTACCCAGCAGTAAATCTAAGCATACAAATGATCATTGACAAAAATCATTATCTTGGTCCTAGTAGTGACACCTCCTTTATTCTTTAACTCTGAATACCTGGGAATGACTGATCTGGCTGGGGTTCTAGCCCTTCTCATAGGGCTAGAAGTTACACAGGTGCATGGAGTTAAGGTCTGTGCCCTCTGCCTTTCTCTATGGGCAAGACCTCTTGAAGTAACTGAAACCTTCGAGATCCTGAATATACATCTTTCGTAACATGCATTTATTGATGATCATAAGCTACACTCTGGCATGAACTCTCTGACACTTATTTTCACATCTTTAATGTATAATGTGGTACTAGTCACAGAGAGGCACCTTAATATTTATTGCTCTTTTGACTTTCCACATCTCAATTAGGGGTGCATTTTCCAAAAGAAACATAGACATGTGATAGTTGGGCAGACAAAGTGGTACCACACTTAACTGCATTATCAAATTCTCTTTCTACAGAAAATGTAGAACTCATTGAAATCTGTATTTCACAGTTGAGAAATGTCAACATCTTCATGAGCAACTATAAATCCACAGACCATAATGTACACATAATGTTAACATCCCAGGGCCACAGACTTGATTTCATTATTTTATACGTACCCCCTATATATTCTAAGGTGATGTATCTGGTTTTACATCCCTGAGTTTTGGATAGTGTAAGTTCAATATGCATAGTTTGGATAGCACTATACAAAGTCTAGAAAGTTATTTTTTTTGTTTGTGAGATGGATCCATTGTAAAAGGTATCTCAATGTTGCCAAAGTGTTAAATCAGAAATATCTGCTCAAATATAACTTTGTTTACTAAAAACTGCTTTTCCTCACAAAAGAATTAACTGTTAACTTAATGTGTCATTAATGTTACTGTGGAGAATATTCTGGCAAAAACACTAGTAGATGCTAAAGAGTCCTGAACACCAAGAACATCTGTGAGAAGGGGTGTGATCCTATGGAAACCTTTTGGAGCAGGACCAGCATAAGAGGAAGCAAGCAAATGGTACCCTTGGGTGTCCTGCTAGAAAGAGAATAAGAAGTAAACAGTAAACTAGTCCTAAACATAGGAACAGTTTAAAATTTAAAAAATGTTAACAAAAACCTGTGAGAGGTAAAGGCCAGGTCAGTGACTCTAAACATTGCAATGTTCCCGCTTCCACCTGCACATACAAAATTTCAAAACAACAAGTTTAATTTCTTACAGGAATGCTTGTGGTTTCTCAATAAGGAGCAAGCCAGTCTACTTGGGAAAGCAAAAAGCAAAAAGCAAAAAGCAGCCTTTCCGATTGGTATTTAAGCGAGAAGAAGCTACTGGCTTCTAAGATTTGAAAGGGATTTGAAAGGGAATTGGAAAAAAAAGGTCTCCATCCTGATAATGTTGTAACAGGTCACATAAAAAAAGAATGTTTTTCAAAGGAAAAGATGCAAAATTTCAAGACACAAGTGAAAATGGAACAAGCAGAAGTGTGATGTTCGAAGGGTGAGAAGAAGCAAAGGTGTAAAGAAATGTGAGGGGAACAAATCTAGAGGAAAATTAAAAAAAAAAAAAAAGTGGGCAAAAACAGACACAGCTCACTCCTGAGCACTGAGGGGAAAGCGAAATTATCTCAAGGTGAAAACAGCGGAACTGAGAAGTGACTAATCACCAAGTGGTAGAAAATAAACACAGGCAGCATCTCTCGGTAGCTTGAGAGCAGGTGTGGCCCACGCAGACGCTTCCACTGCTAACCACGGAACCCAACCCAGACTCAACAGCCACTGCGAAGATCTTCCCAAAACCCAATACACATTCACCTTCCAGAATGTTATCCAGTACTCGCAACAAAAAGGAAAAAATATATATATTTATATAATCCAGGAATGTCGCTGAAAGACAACCTTTCAAACCTAAGGTGTTTTTCATTTGTTCATTTGAATTGGGAGTTTTCAAGAACTCTGTGCAATTTTTCCTGAAGACCTCAGACGGAAAATCCCTAACACAGAGGAAGCTGTGCAGAGTTGCCAGAGCCCAAGAAATAATTCATCAAACACACTGCAATGTGAAACCCGACCAGGCATAAACCCAAATCACATCGATAGTCTCGGCTGTCCACCAGGGAACCAGCTTTCCTCGGCGTTTAATGTGACAGCCCCATTGCCTTGGGGACCCTGGTGTGTAGAAGCTGTAAGGCTGAGTAGAATTTGAGGATAAATGCTCTCATCTCCATCTTTCCCCAATATGACCAAAAGCAAAAAAAAAAAGTACAGCTGGAGATAGAAAGCAGGGGAGACACTTAAACGTGTACCTTGGCAGTTTGTTAAAATAAAAACAGGAATCAAACAAACCAAAGTTCATAAGGCTAAAATAAGGGTGTCTATTTAACTCCATGCATTTGTACTTGGTTTAAATAAAACAGTCACCAAGCCCAAGAAAACTCCAAGAAAACAAAAACCAAGAAAAATCTTGTGATCTGGACACAGTTGCTCTTCAAAAATTTCAGAGTCAGGGTTCTACTCACTTAACAGTTTTGGTTTACTAAGGAACTTTAAAAGAAACCAGATGTAATCTAAAACACAATGACTGCAGTACATACTGTAATTCATCTGGTATTGCAAGCAATAAACCTCAGGTCTGTGGGGGACCCACGTGCTATTTTGATCTGCTACAAGAAAAGCATTTTCACATTCAAAGTCCCTTTTCAGGCTTCCTTTTTTTCTCTTAAAGTTATTTAGAAGGTAAACAAAGCTCAAGCCTCTCTCTGCCTTTCTCTCTCTCTCTCTCTCTCTCTCTCTCTCTCAGATACACACACACACATGCACGCGTCTCTAAAGCCTGTACAGTACAGATGGCCACAGAAGAAAATTTCCCAGCCCCGCCTGAGGAGTCCCTGGGCTCCGGGGGAGGTGGGGGGGGACCACCCACTCCAGACGCAGATGAGACATTCTTTCTGCTCCCTGCAGTGTGGAACATCTACTGAGTGAAGGTTGCCAACCTGTGGTACGTGACAACAAGTTTATGATAGACTCCAAGAAACTTGGGATTTCTCTCCAAGAGGAAACACCCACTTTCAAACAACTGCAGGTCATATGTGTTTTTTGTTTGTTTGTTTGTTTGAACAACTTGTGGCCAAAGGCGTTTTAATCCTCTGACTGATTTTTGCAGAGCCTCACATTTTCAGCTTCAGGATTATACAGTCTGCTAGTGGAATTTACTAGGTTTATTCAGTCTTTTAAGAACTATTCGACCAAACCAAAAAAGCCACTTTCTACTTTGAAAAAAAGAAATAAATACTTCCTTTGAAAGTATTCATTCTAAATTCCCAATATACTTATTTTTAGTCAGATAAGGGATGTGAGGAGACAAGAGTAGAAAATAGCAGCACTGTACAGAGCTGTTTTATAGTTTTAGGTGACCACTCTGCTCCATTTTTTTACTGAAAAAAGCAAAACCAAACCAAACACTTCTGTAGTGGTCAGTATATTGTGATTTTCATATTGTTGTTTTTCAGTTGTTATTGTTGAATCTAGGCTTCTTATACACTATACCTCAAAACTGATTTTTAAATTGCTGATCAATGAAAGAGAAAATTAAGCCCCATCACATAGTGAGTATGTTGAAAAACCATCTACTGTCAATTTTAAGACAGGAGAGGCAAGAAAGATGAAAAAGGAAAAGAAAAAAATTAGGATTAAATACAATTGAAAACAGAAAGAACAAAGATAGAACAAGAAAAGAAAAGGGGGCCTTTGCCTACCACATGTTCAGACATATTACGAAGTCAAAGAGACAAAAAGAACAGAAATTCCAGAAAAATATGAGGGAAGAAGAGAGAGTGAAAAGCACCAACTTGTTTAACAAGAGATGGCATCACACATCAGTAGGAAAAAACAGATTATCTAGAAATCAGTTCTGATAAAACTGACTCCTTTCATGAAAATAAATTTGGATTTCTATCTCCAGTCATATACAAAGCACATTCCAGATGGACCAAAAATCTACATGTGAAAGGTAAAATCAAATAGGAAAAAAATTAAGGTAACTCTGAGCCATTCGGGTTGGAGAAAGACCACCAGAGGCCATTGAAATTTCCATCATCAGAGGAAGGAGTGACAGAACAAGATGCAGCCCTTCATCCTCCCTACTTCTTCCTGACTGCTTGAGATGCAGCTCCCATCTTGTGACTTCAGAAGACAAGAATAAAAACCAGCACATAACAGAGAGTGCGTAGGCACCTGGGTGGGTCCTTGGCCAGACACATCATCAGTCAATGGAACTAGCCTGGGCTGCTGACTTCCAGATCTCTTGCGATGTGAGGAAAAGTAACCTCTGCTTTGAGAGACTTGAGGTTTCTGTTCTTTGCAGCCATGAAAGTGCATGATCGCGTAAATGCTATACACCCAAGGTAACAAAAGAAAGCTCACTATGTTTTTGAAAATGTCTCCTAATATACAGAGTATAGATATGCTCCTGAAAATAATCAAAACTAATTCTACAATCGATGGTGCCCTTAAAATATGCAATGCAGGATCTCAGCATCAGAGGAAGATTCAGGGGGAAGAGACATGAGAAAGACAGAAACCTAGCAGCCAAGTAGGATAATGGTGTTTGAGGAAAACTTTTCTTTCATCAGCTTTTGTTGAGGACTGTTTCAACCGCTGTTAACCCAGTATGGATGGCATTCAGGGCGGAAGCAGCCTCAGATGCGGGACAGTGAATCAGTGGAGGAAGGCCTGAATCTTGCCCCTGCATGAGAGAATCAAGTCCATCTACTAAGATCTTCTGCATCCAGATATTAAAACTCTACCCCCGGGGCACTTCCGATAGCACAAAATTGCATACCAACACACTGAAAATGCCATCAACGCTGATAACAAAAACTTAGGTGTGTATTACATGTTTAAATCAACAACTCCCCAATAGCGCAAATGCCACATAGTGGGCCAACGAGACCTCGAGTATGCTCTCTCAGGCTTCCTTATGTCATTGAGAAACGCCTTAGATTCAGAATTACAAAGTTATAAAAACTGGGTTTTGTTTTTGGTCTTTGCCATTTTCCCTCCTTACCTGAAGAGAGAGAAAAGAAAAACACACTCAACATCGAATTCTATGACTAAAAGTAAGCAAAATTGCAAACGTTCAATGGCTCATGCTAAATCATCACACAGTATACTGCAGAGAAGTATAACAGAAAGGGAGGCTTGTTTCCATTCTAACATCTTCTTTTTACTTAATTTTCTGGAAAAAATAAATGCACCCTATAGGCATGTTACACGTATGGTCTCAATTCCCAAATGAATTAGATCACCTAAAAACATTGAGCCTGTAGAATTTTGGTTCCAAACCTACATGGTAAATGGATAAATACTTCAGGCACTTTAAAAATAAAACAACTTTAATTGCTTCTTAGAAACAAAATTTGAAGTATTCATGGTTCAATAAAGGAAAATTAGACTATGCATTCTGACTAGTAATAAGCCCTAGTTATATTTTGGGCTGTATTAGTTCCTGGGCCTTTAATTATTCTTCTCTAGCTGTACCAATCTGCTTACTATAATAATAAAATATTTTGCATCTTAACTGATAAATATTACATTCCTCACTCACATACACACACACATAGAGAGTGCGTGCGAGTGAGCATGTGAGCAAGAGCAGGTGGAAGGGCAGGGGGAAGGGGAAAGAGAGAAGAGGAGGAGGAGGAAGAAAGGGAGGAGGGGGAGGGGAGGGGAGGGGAGGGAAAAGGGTAACGGAAAGGAAGAAATAGTTCCTATACATTATTTCATAAATACAAAATATAGCCCAGGTATTATTAATGAAAGGCTTAGTTAATAAGGAAATCTATGGTTGATATAGTTTTTTTGATATCTACATTTTTATTACAAATGCTAACCAGTAACATCTCAAAATTGATAGCACACGAGACCATCTGACACCAAAATCAGCACAGTAGAGATGTTAAGAAAAGGCTGTGGTATCTCCGCAACTGTATAATTTATGTTAGAATCACTTTACTAGCATGGAAGAAAAAAGGAAATTTCAGGTAAGTTACTGGAATGGGTGATTTAAAAAATTGATGGAGAAAAGGAAAACAATCTTAACCACTTGGAGCCAATGGCCCTTCCTGTTTTTCCTGAATCAAGAATAGTTTCTGGAAACTTGCAGCCACACTGCACTTCTGTTGCTATTGATTTGGGTGTGTACATCTTCCATTTCAAACCTCTTCAATCAGCCTTGTGATTAACAGTTTATTCTCTAGGGTTGTTCTTCTATTTCATAAGGTTTTAACACTTCTTTTCAGAAAGAGCGAGAAAAAAAATTGGAAGCAAAATACTTTTCCAAGGAAGAAGAAAAACATGAAATAGGAATCAGCTGTGTTCGGTGAGAACCCTTCATGTAAGAAAATATTTGTGGCTTCAAAAGAGTAAAGACTGATGCCAATTAAAAAGCAGGTGCCCGTCAGATTTCTAGAACTTAGGTATTTCTTATAACTTTTCACTTAAAAGTGGTAACAGTCTGATGGTAATGGTAGTTACGATCTAGCTGTTTACTTTCAAAACTCTTCTGCTCAATCCAGGTTATGGGCAGAAGCATAATACCCAGTATGTAGAATTTTTCACCTGTTGTATTTCATTGATTGTAAAGATGCACATTTCAACACCAATGAAGTAGTGATGTATTTTAGAATTGACAGCTATAGTAGCTCTTGGTCCTGTGGCAATCATGACATCATCCCTAGCACACAAAGATTCATATTTTCACATTTCTTCTGTCAAAACATATCTAAAAGAGTTCTTACAAGTTTAAAATAATTCCAAACGACAAGTATGCATTGTGTCATAGTTTAAATGGTAGCACTGTTTTCTTCCTTAGTGCTTTGTTTCTCAGATTCAGTGGCGTTGTAGAGTCAATGAAAAAGCATAAATATAATCCAGATAAGTAGTACTTGCCCACGACTGGCAATTTGAGTTGCCTAACCAACTACAAAGCTTTCCCACTAGCCATCATGGCCCCACACAGCAGAATCTCTGCTACACTTTACAGGCTTATCTCTCGTGAGCTACTATTCTTACAGTTCTGGTGTTAGGAACAAACTGTTCATGATGCCCTGAACATTTGCTCCATCTGTTTGCCTTAAGTACTTCCTCATGCTCTCTCCTGCTAGGACTCACTATCCTCACCTTGTTCTAGGTTTTGAACCTTCATTCATCCTTCAAAGTCCATGTCAAATACCACTTTCTCTAAACAGCCTTTTCTAATCTCTTCATCTAGATTAGTTATTATCCCAGCCCTATGAAACACTCCAAATACTATGTCTGCAAGATCCATATTTTAAAATTATAAACTGAAGCCTAATGTTAGAATTCAGCTGGTATACCTAGGTTGCGTTGGTCCACATCATGTTTTATTTTTGTGAAGGGGAAGGGGAAAGAGGGAAAGAGGGAGGAGGAGGAAGAAGAGGAAAGGAAAAAAAAAAAACACACCACCAACAAAAACAACTCACAAAAATCCAAACTTTCAAGTACGGAGTGCCCAGCTCCTTAGACATTTGAGTCTGCAATCCCTGCCTTATCCAACTAAGAGCCTGTAAGTCTCTCAATGGTAGAAATTTTATCTTACGCATCTCTGTAAAGCCACAGTACGTATTTTATAAACAGGGGTTAAAATGAATATTTACTTTTTAAAGAAACCCATTCTAATAACATTACAGCTTTGGGGTATGCTCTATAAAAGTCATATTTAAACAAAAATGTCTTGAATTAAATGGATAAGCTATTACATGTAATGAAAAATGTGGTGAACTTTTGCATTTTATGCAGATGTTTTGTATTTGCTTGTTTTTGCTGTACATTCGGTCTCAAGGGAGGAGACATACTGAGTATCAATGGAGATTTGGGGAAATTTCTATAAAAATAGCAACACTAGAATCTGCAGTAACAGAATACATATTATCAGTTTAGAGTTTTAGCAACCAGTGGAATTAATGCTTCTTAATTCTAAATGAAATTTAACAGAAAACCAACAGCATCTCTGTTGAATTGAAACAGAACATAAATACAATCCAGATAAATAGTACTTGTCCATGACTGGCACATTCTGTCCTTCTCTAAGTTTCAATCAATTAATCAGATCAGTATTGAGCACCTATTGCATACCGTAGGCATGGGATATGAAGAGGAGAATATCATGAACAATCATGGACCCCATCCTTGGAATTTAGTGTATATTAATTTAAAAAGTGTGTGTGTGTGTGTGTGTGTGTGTGTGTGTGTGTGTGTGTGTGTGTGTAGATATCCATCCATGTGATCAAAGCAAGTGTTTAAAAATTCTCATTTCTTTGGAAGCTCTTCCTCGGTACACTGCACTGAATATTAAGTAGTTACCTTGCGCAAACCATTATTTTATGGGATCTTCCCTGTCTATAAAGAGCTATGAAGAGCTTCAAAGAGCTATGAAGCTTTTTCAGGGAGTTTAAAAATAATGGAAGAAATGGAACGACCGCCACAATGATGTAGGGCAGTGGTCTCTAAGTGTGGTTCCCAGACCAGCCACGGTGCTGACCTTCCCTGGGAACTTGTTAGAAATGAAAATCCTCAGGCCCCACCCCAGACCCCCTGAATCAGAAACTCTAGGAGTGGGGGCAGCAATGTGTTTTAAGAAACTCTGCAGGTGATTCTGATGCATACTCAAGTTTGAGAAGCACTGATAGAGTACAGCCCTCAACATGTTGAAAAGAAGAACCTTTACAAGGCCATCCAGAAGAAAAGACTAAACAGGGACTAATACATAAGTTTCGTGTTGCCCAAATATTCTTCTACCATCCCAGAACACATGTGTTATTTGCCACTCTATAGCAACTTATAAATATAATTTTGAACAATGTGTAAAAGCTCAGAGAAAGAATTATTGGTTTGAGATATTTTCATTCTCCACCTCCTCGCTTTTGTAAAAAAATCTAAAGCTCACTGGAGATTAAGATATTTAAGAAAATTAATTTATTGCTAAAGACAAACATCATTAGTGTGCCCTGGGCTTGAATCTCAATATAATATCAAAATATAGCACATACAAGACTATTTATACTATATGTTCATTTCTTTAATCTGCCTGTTCCACTAGGCTATAATAAGCTCCATGAGGTCAGAAATTTCGTCTTATTTCACTTCTAGATCCCCAAGCGCTTGGAACATTTTCTGGCACATAGGAGGCACTCAAAAGTCACTCAGTTTGAGTCAATGAATAAATGAATTTAAACTTGACTTGTACTGTCACTCAAGCTTTGTGGTATCTTTTCTCTAACTATAAGTTATTAGAGACTCAGCTTAAATAATTTTTGAGCCTACGTCACCTAGTAGTGTGATGTACGTTACCTGTCTAGTAGTTGACAATTTTTTTTCTGTAAAGGGCTAGATAATAAATATCTAGGCTTTGTAGGTCTTATAGTCTCTATTTCAACTACTCAACTCTGCCTCAATAGCAAGAAAGCAACTACAAACAATATGTAAATGATGGATATGGCTGTATTCCAATGAAACTTTTCTTACAAAAACAATAAGTGGGCCAGATTTGGCCCATGGATCATAGTTTACCAATCCCTGATCAAAGCGACAGAACTAACAACTATTATTAGTTAAAACTGTAAAATCTAGTTCAGCTGACAGATACAAACAAAAGGCTATAAGCAGTTTTCAAACACTTATTTTTAGAAAGAGCACACTAATATTTATGTTATTTAAATTCTATACCCCCTAAGAATATGAAAAAAAGTTCTTGAGACTTATTTCTTACATTAATTATTTGTATACTTTTTTGCTTATTTATTTTCTTTAAGTTGTTCAACACGAATTTCATTCCTGTATCTTTTTATTTATTTTTTAATCCAGATATATAATCAAGGTTGACATTAAGGAAGGATGGCCTTCTTCATTTCACTAACCTTATACAATTCGGGGGCAATGAAGATAGCAGTAGAAATGACTGTGATTTTATTAAATGCAAGTTTACCCTGGCATCTCAAGGCTGAACTTAATCTTCTACACAGCATCCAAAAAAGGTTTAATAACAAACAAATATATCATTTTAAATTTCTCTTAAAAAACAAACAAACGACAACAAAAAACAATACTTCCTTTCCGATTTTATCCACAGGAAGACAGACCTGGCCCACCAACCACACTGTGTGGTCCCATGAACCTCGGCAGCTAACATGAGCAAGGATAAATCACTTGGTTCTGTTGTCAGGGAGAAAGTCCTTTGGAAATGGAGGGAAGAGAGAGAGCCAAGAGCTGAAAGTCACCCTTCTCAAGTACTATTCTGTTGCCAGAATCATGGCTATTGTTACTGGCATTCACTTTTCTGAGAGAGAATGAATTATTTCACTGCTGTTGGCTGACTTAAAATTTTTTCTTTAGTGAATTTTATGAACTGAGAAAAGATTTCCCCCTCACCCCCTTTTTATTAAATGTAATCATTGAGAGTGTTGGTAAACATACACTGAATAGAAAACAATGGCTTAATGTATTTATGGCCTGGTTTAGGAAAGGGAAAAAATGCCTCTCTCCAACCCACCCCTGCAAACTGATTCACACCAAGGAACAATGAACCAGACTGAGAAAGAAACACAGCCACAACCAATGGGCAGCCATGACATTTGTCCTCTTAATTTCTTCAGCTGTAAAAATGGGAATTCATCTATTCACTCATTCTTAATTCTTCCCACTGATCATACCTCGGCCAAAATTCAATTAAGGAAGAGGGTATATGTTTTTCTTGCTTCTGTCTTCTTTGGCAGAAGCAATGAGCAAGCAAATCTCTAGAGATGACTGTGTTGTCTGAAAGATTTGAACTGCTTTATTCTCACAATGCTGACAGGCTTCATAAAATATTTATGAAAACATTTGTAAACTATTAGACACCTCACAAATATAAATACATTTTATTTCACTATTTTGAGTCTGCTCACTCTAAATCATAATATTTGATGTAGTTAAGCCATATTTTATGGATATAAGCAACAAAAAAAAAGTTTTGGGAGGAAAACAACTTCTTCAGGATAAGTGGATTAAATGTTGTCCCTGTCTTTCTAGCTGCTGCTGTTAGCCAACCCTCAGAAGCACTACTCAAAGGGAAGGCCATTTGGACAGCTATAAAAATGACAAAGGAATTATCTCTAGTCTGTGTGGCTGCAAAAAATAGCATTAGCACAGAATTCTTCCCACTTTGCCCTTTCTTTGGCCCCACCCATCTGCCTATGATAACATGTCTCCTCCAAAATGGAACAGAATTATGAGAAAACATAAACATCTACCCTATAACACTAAGATAGCATGAGGTAAAAAGGGGAAAAGGGAGAGAATGATCTCCATCCCACCCCAAAGATTTCCACATCCTGTCTCCCTGGATCCAGTGAATATGTTAGGTTACATGGCAAAGAATATGTAAGGCTGCAGAAGGAATTAAGGTTGCTAGTCGGCTGATCTTAAAATAGGGAGATCATTCTGGATCATCTAAGTGGGTTCAACATAACTACAAGGGTCCATAAAGTAGAAGAGGGAGGCAGAAGAGGAGAGTCAGAGGGAGATGTGACTACAGAAAAAGAGGCTTTGAGGATGGAGGAATGGGGACATGAGCCAAGGAATGTGGGTGGCCTCTGAAGCTGGAAAAGGCAAGAAAATGAATTCTCCCCTAAAGCCTCCAGAAAGTAACATAGTCCAGCCAACACCTTGATTTTAGCCCAGCGAGACCTGTGTTGGAATTCTGACCTACAGAACTGTAAGATAATAAATTTGTGTTAAGTTCATTTATTACAGCCTCAATAGAAAACTAACGCATTAGACATTTCTGATATGTTAATTCTTATGCAATGCTATGAAACTGGTACAATTATTATTTCCAACTCGCAGACGAAAACATTGTGAGAAGTTAATAACTCGCCCAAGATCACAGACCAACAAAGCCAGGATTCAAACTCAGGTAGTAGGGCTCCAGTGTCCATAATCTTAGTCAGTACTTTACACTAGGAAAGATAGAATGCTGTAGAGAACACCTTCTGGATAACCATATCATGTGGTTAAAATGTGAAGTTTTGTGATGGAAAGTAGTTTAAAGAATAGAGTCATCATGTGATCCAAGGAAAGGAAGGGGACTGTTATAATATTTAATCAAGAATATAGACGTTGCAAATGGGGTCAGAGCAGAAGACAAAAGAAAAACTAACTTAAGCCCAGACTGAATCTACAGAAATAGGTCAAATAAAGATACCCTTTTAAATTCTGTCAAGATTAGTCAATCTTCCTCATTTCTTCCAGACAACCAATCCCATCCTTTTGCTGTAACTAACTTCCTTTCCATGATTCAGTTCCTATAAAGTTACCTCTGTTCACCTGCAAGTACCGCCCACTCCCCAATGTCTTTGCCATGACTTCCTGCATTGGTCCTCCTTGAACTGTGGTCCAGAAGTCAGTACTGTAATGAACACCAGACAGAGGCATCTGGATTTGATAAAAAGGGGCTTTATCACAAATGGTCTCTTGCTCAAGACAAGGATAAAGATGTCAAATCATAAAAGGTCATCATGGAATTTAAGATTTTATGCTTTTCTCTCGGCAGTCCATTAAATAAAATAGAATATTTAATAATAAACAAGTATAAGAAGAATAATTATCACTTTTAAAAATAATGATCCTATTAGAATTCAAGTCATATTGATTAATGAATAAACAACATATTCTTTAAAAGGCACCTCATTCATTATATCTGGGTACCAGTTTAGTCCTTTACAAAGCTTTAAAAGGCACATATTATAATGGCCGCTGAACTAAAATGTTAAAACTATTTTTTTAATTACATCTTTTAACAAATGTATGGCTTCATCAGGTGTTAGCTCAAAAATAAAATTTTTCTTTGGTAGAAAAATTGAGGGAAGAGAATGTATGTCAGAACATTGAGAGAAGTTAATTATTACAAAATAAGCATTATTAAAATAGCAATCTTCTCAGTGCTTAAGATTAAAATTTTTCTATCATAAAACTATTTTTTTCCAAATGGCAATAAGAATATTTACTTGTTCTTAAGTGAATAAAACACCAATTTAAGAATATTACAGCATATCATCACTCAATTTTTAACAGCTCATTTATAATTGCAATTAAGTTATTAACCAAAAAAAATTTTTTGAAATATTTGTCTATGTAGCACTTTGAAAAAGCTAAATTCTCCTGCCTTAGTATATTAGGGTAGCATTAAAGACAAAAGACATTTTTGTGGCATGAATACTTCACAGCAAAGATAATACTCAATACCTGCACTGAATTTTGTTGTCATGGAGACCATCCTGGAGAAACCACTTAAATGCCAGAATTTCAAACTCCTTAAAACTCGGCCTTCAAGTCTGGCTTCACTTAGAGGAAATCAACAGCATAGTAATCACTTTTATTTCTTAAAAATGTATAACCCATCTACTTAAAAAAAAAAAAAGTTTTGACTTCACTCATTGAAAAGTCTTGAATTTCGTTTTCATGAAAAATTCTGTCACTAGAGCATACCAATCTGGGGGATCCTGCTGCCTAGCAGGTAGCCATGGAAACAGAAGTACACACTGTGAGCCTGCATTAAAGCTAACAAGATAAAACCGTAGCTGCGAAGTCTGGCATACGTTTTTATAGCTGCTGTCTCCATGCTTTATTTCTGTTTGTATACTAAAAGAAATTAGCTAACTTCATCTTTTCCTTTAAGCTTATCTGAAAATCACCATCAAAGTATCAGAAAATTTGCCCAGATGGTGAAATTAAATGGTATCAGAAAAAAAAAAAGATTCAAAGTGAGAGGAAAGGAAGAGGTCCTGACTCCCATCAGCTGGAAGCTGATATGTGCCGTTTTATCAGCTCAAGTTTTGCTGGGCTTGTAGACTAAAACTGGACCCTGGAAGGGTGATAGCCAGACTAGCATTAAGAGACCTAGAGATTGTATTTTCCTAAGAAATCCGAAGTCACAAAGTCCTCCAGTTTGGCCCCAAGCCACCTTATTTTACACCTGTCTCCAATTACACTATTCTATGAATTCTGCATTCCAGCCAAACTGGCCTACTTGTCATTCCATAAATACTCTGGGTGCCCTTCTGACTTTCCCTCATCATACCCACCACCTGTATTCTTTTTGAACCCCCATTCTACAGGGAGTAAATCATCTACAAAACCATGACCAACCCTCTCCTGGCAAAAGTGCCTTCAAAACTGATATAACTATTTTATTCGTATTGCTTATTTGACATTTACTTTATGCTTCCCAGAGTACTCAGGTGTCTACAACACCTCTTTATAACGTTGACCATTTAAGGAGAGGGTACAGCTCTTGATCAAATAGTTCTCCAGTAACCTGGATGACAATAAGGATAATGGGAGGAATGGCAAAAAATTATGGAATATTGATTTCAATAACTAATAATATTAAAGTGTAAGCCTTTAAGCAGATCGATCTGAAGCTGTATGAGAAACACTATTAGAATAGAAATTTTTAAAAAATCATACAGAAAATGATGGCAGAGGTGAACAACTCTTGAGAACACCACTCGGAAATAACAATCCACTCACACGGGCACTTAATGGTGTCAAGAAACCCTTAAAATACTCCATAAGCGCTAGAGAGTATAATTTTCTCTAAATTATTAGAAATATTTTCCCCTGAAAGTTTTCTCCAGACACCTTTCTGACAAAAATCACACACAAAAAGGAAATGTGATACTTGGGTAGGAAGGAATAACTGCATCTAGAAAAAACACAAACTACTTTTTGTAATGACTACTTTGGCAATTTTGAACGTCAACTTAAAAACTTTTATTTAAAGCCATAATAAAATTGATTATCCAAGCTTTAATGCCCATTTTATAACAGAAAAAGCTATGGTTCTGTCAAGTCCAAAAATATACCTTTCATTTTTTGGTATTCCAACTGCTTACCAGACATCTCTACCAAGTACCTCAAATGCAACAAGTCTAACGCTTAAATGATTATCCATTCCATTCACCCATATACAAAACAAACGCAAAACTGCTCCTTTGTTCATATTTCCTATTTCAGTTTAAAATGCCAATAACTGTAATCACTCAAACCAGAAGCCTTTTAGTCAGCCTTGACTTTGCTTCCTAGTCTCGAACCCTGCATGCAACAATTTCAACAGGGCAACAGTATCATGTAAAATAAATAGCATGAATTTCAATATAAATGGATTCTTATTAACTATAAAATCCTTGGATAAGATATTTAATCTTATTAAGTCTCAGTTTCCCAGTTTGTAAAATAAAAATATAAAACCTTTCTCAATATGAGTTCTATAAGAAATTTCTTTAAAATAAAACAAATAGGTTTTGAGATATACTTCTATTATTCTATATCGTTCTCTTGGAATTTATAAAAACCTATCAGATTAAAGGTTATGAGAAATAACATAATTAGAGCACAAACTATTTCATTTTGTTTATCTACTCTTTCCCAAACTTATTTGACTAAACTATTCCTCTGTAAGGAATGTATTAACATTTCTTCTAAAAAAAAATCTTTGCAAAATACTAACCTATTTCATGGGCTGTTTTGAGGATAAAGCTAATGTTATATCATATACATCCCATACATATAAATTCAAATCCTTTCTCCTACTGAAAATCAATTTTATCACCTAAGTATCCCACTCCCAATTTATTCTGTTCCTTTTTCTGTCACCACAGTTCATCTTTCATTTGGATTATGGTCAACGCCTTCCAACAAGTCATCTATTTTCTTATCTTTCAGCTCATTCTCCATGCAGAAATTTTTCTAGAATACAAATGTGAGAGCACTGCCTTCCAGGTAAATAACAAATTCCTTAGGATACACACTCTTCTCAATTTGGCCCCAACTCCTCAGTTACTTTGGCACATCATGTCTTTCCATTTTCGGCCACTCTTGCACAGTCCTGGGAACAACCACACTATAATTTCTTATGGTCTTAGCAGCTAATTTCCCCCTGTGAATGAAATGTGTGTGCTTTCAGGGCTCTGCCTTTTCATATATCATTTCTCCTTGGTCTGTAAAAGCCACCCCACACTGGTCCCTTTCTCCATCTGGCAAACAATTCATTCTTCAAAGCCAACTCGAAAGTCACTTCTTCTATGAGGTCTTCCAGAATGAGTGTTAGTCACTCCTTCTGTGGACCCCCATGGCACTCTGTCGTCAACTGTGTCCTGGGGAGCTGTTAAAACGCAGGAACATGAGTGAAATAATATTTTTAAAAGTGAAATAATATAGAGATTTAGAAATTATTAATTCCTAAAGAGTTTTCCCCCCAAATCTCAGCCATTCTATACTTTCTCTTGAACACACACACACACACACACACACACACACACATCCAGGAAATACTGGGAACAAAAAATCTTGACATAATCAAAAAAAATTCAGAAACTATCAGACTCATTCAAATGAATCAGACCTGATCTCATTCTGAAACACCTGATGGTGTCCTGACAACTTTTAAATGTCAAAGGAGTTTGAGGAACAGCCAAAAATTTTAAGACTCTCATAATTTTCCAAAATATAATTTCTAAATTTTAACAGCTTTTTCTCTATACATGTGCAAAACTTTTAGAATTCAATGGGGGAAATAAACTTTCATTTTAAAAATTAACTTTGAAACTGGGAAATAAACACACATACTATTTCCAGGGACTGGTCACAATAATAGCTGCCATTTGATGGGGGCTTAGTACCAGGACTTCTCAGGGCACTTCCTGCAGATTCCTGCACTTAAATCCTGCAGTTACCCGTTGAAGGAGTCATCATTATTCTTATTTTATAGATAAAGAAGTTGGGCAAAGAGGTTAAGTGAACCCAGCTAGATACCATCCAGTGAGGACTGTCAATTTCAAAGGGACAGCCTTCTTTAACCAGGGGTATTTAACATGAGCCATTTACCTAAGATTTATATGTTAATCTCCTGGGGAGCTAAAATAAGTTATAGAAAGTATTTTTATTTCCTCATAAAGGGAGAAACTAAAATTTCCTTAGAAAGAAACATATATACACAAATGGTATATATATACAAATTTAAATATATATATTTCTGTGTGTATATATATGTATATACACAAAAGGAATATATATATACAAATTTAGATATGTGCGTATACACATGTTTAAATTTGACAAACTGCAATTCTATTCATGGAATATTGACTCTAAGAACAAAGGGGGTCTTTTAAGCTAAAATTTATCTATAATATCTGAAAAACAAACAAGGGGGGAATCTTGCAGTTCATGTAAGAATTGTTGGACATACTGGATTTGGAAATAAAGTATATAAAATACTCAACCAAGGTTTTGTAAATCCAGTCTATTATCTTCACTTTAATCAAATTAATGATTCTCATCCTGGGTAAACATAACAAATGATTTAGACTTACATCTCCTTCCAACCACTCGACTCCCTTCTCTTTGTCAAGTACTAGGAAACTGTGAACAAAGGGCACTGTACTTTAATGAGTGTTCTGGTAGCACAAGAATTTTATACCATAGCAAGGACCTTGAACTTAACTACTTTGTAAATACAAACTTATCTTCATACACAGTCTTTCTTTAATGAGAATGGAGATAACATGAAGATTTGTTTGCTTATTTATACTTTCTAAAAAGGCATCACTAAATCAGAGAGATATCCAATGGAAAGATGGCATTGTAGTGTTTCTCAAACTTATGAAAATTTAGTCAGTCATAAATTTTTACTGACCAAACTGAACAAAATTTTTATCTCTGTCGTGACTCACCTGAGTTATTTGGTACTTCATTTTTCTCAATAAGAAGCTCAAGAAAAAACAGCATGCTATATTTGATGAAGTACAGAATAAAGCAAGTAAGTATCAAATGTAATCACAGAATTCTACACATTATTTAAGCTTAAATAATTTTTTATGAGAGAAGGGATATTTGATAAGCAAAATAAGTTTTAAAAAGTTTTAATATCCTGTCCCATGTTAGTAAGTCAAAATCAATTTGAGTGCCTGTTATATACCACATACTGTCCTTTAGGGATACAGTAGGATATGCCACCACCATACCTCATATGGGGCTTTCATAGGGAATAAAGACAGTAAACAAATAATTAGCAGTGTGATGGACACAACAAAGGAAGAGAAACATAGGGCGCTTTGGATGTGCCTAACAAAGAGTTTAGCCCAGTAAGAGCGTGCCTGTAGAAGAGACCTATGAGATAGATCTAAAGAGTGAACAGGAGTTAAGTAGACAAAGGAGGAGGGACATAGCAAACAAGAAGTTTCCAGATGAAATAAATAACAGACAAAAGGCCCAAAGTCTGCAGGGAGAAGTCCAACATGGCTGGAGAAGTGCTCTGAGCCAACCAGATCTCCCAGCAGGGCGGAAGGACTCATTCTCCTACGATGCTGAGAGTGCTGCTGGCCAACAGCCTGCAACTGTTAGCCTCCTCTGAGGTTTTCTTCTGCTGGAGAAAACTACCCTACCTGCTCATATCTCCTTCCAGTGGCATATAGGGACCGCTCAACTCCAGGGTATAAAAGCCTGTCCCCTTGATCCAACTTGGACAGCTCTGAAGAGCCTCTCAACTCCGAAGCTTCCTTTAGGGGAAGGGGAGAACTTCTTGGGACTGCACTGCAGCTCAACTTCTCTATCCAATCCTGCTTTCTTCTCCACCCTTCCTTCCCACAGGTGTTTGTTGGCATTCTCCAACAAATGTCTTGCACATCAAACTCCGTCTCAGAATCTGTTTTCCAACTCTGGGATCTAGTGTTGAGTAAGGATGAGAAGCTAAAAGGTAGACAGAGGACAGCATTCAGGACCCCATCTGGAATTCGGCCTAATGGTTTACAATAAATGTGTAACAAGATCACTAATTAATACATCATCAAAGATGAGTTCAAAAAAAGGAAACCGGTGGGGAAACACACCCACTTTGAAATATTCTCCCCAAGTCCTAAGGCCTGATGATCATTAGGGTGGACCTATCTAAAGCCTTTTATGGAAAGGAAATCATTTTGAAATCCTAATATAATAGGACTATACCTCAGTTTGTGTACTGGTGGTCATCCAACCATGGCTGTCATATAGGTATTATGATGCTCAAAGGCCTTAGGTTGAAAATACTATTGACCCAAGTAGTGGTCATTAAAAAAATCTTACATGGAACCATAGAACCTGGATAAAATATATCCCATTCCATATTTCATAGCAGCTTTTTTTTAGGTGAAAATACTATAACGGAAATAAAAGGAGAAAAGAACAAAGAAACAAATCTTTTCAGTAAGTAACACTTTACAATTTTAATATCTCATAAAATGTACAAAGTCACACCAGAGAGAATTTTCTGAAAATTTCTCTCTGTTGCCATCATTTGTTATTTTTGTATATAACTTCTTTGGGGGCTCTATTGCTTGGTTTACAAGTTACCTAAAATGTGTTACAAATATGCCATAGTTCTGCCAAAGATAATTTATTCAATGTGACTTGTACAAATCCACTTTAAGTACAGTCTTATCTCTAGATTTATCCTATCGAGAAGCAGTAATTTTTATTTCCATTTGTTGAATAAAGCCACCTCCTTAAAAATCAAAACAAAACGGCTGTAGGATAGCATCCTAGAGCTGTTTTGTTTTGTAAACTGTATCATAAATCTGCTATCCTACAGCAAGAATACATACCCAACAGTGTGACTATCACAGCCCAGGTGAGAGGGAAAGCAGCTAAGGTGTGGATGAAGGGACTGGAGTGGCGGTGGAGGGTGGACAGATTGGCGCAATGCTGGTGACCACTGAGCATGCTGTTGGGACCTCCCTTTAAGAAAGAACTTGTAGTACAGTTGCAGGAGGGTGATTAGCAGACTGTCTCTAGCTAAAGCACCTTCAGAAGTCACCTCAGCTTCTAAGTCCATGCCACACCTTTTACGAGCAGCCGTCAGCCAATGACTGCGCACAATGGCATATTTGGATTTTATCACTTCTGTTCACATGGGATTGCTCTGACAATTTTTGCTCCACGGCTCCTATTGGAACAGCTGAGGCACTGTTAGATCTGCATGATAGTCTGAGGCTCCCCTGGACCAATCTTACCCCCATAAGACCAACCCCTTTCACAAGTGTCAGATCCGAATTGTGGCCTGCACTGGGCCTTTACCCTGCTGCATTCACAGATGTTCCTCCAACTGGCACAGTGATGCTTAACAGGCAGAATAAATGGTACTTCATACCTGATGAAATGTGGAGTGTAAGAAAGAAAGAAGGGTTAAAGATAACTCCTGGGATTCTGGCTTGAGCATGTGAAATGAGAACTCTGAAAAGGGAAACAAACTTAGGGAGGGAGTCTGAGTTCACTTTGGGTCAGGTTAAGAATAAAGCACGATGAGAAATCCATTTTCATCCAGCAACCTAATGGTACAAAGATCATAATTTGGGGCGCAGATTGGAATTTTGAACACTTCTTTCCAGCTCGACAATATCCACTGATAACCTTGAATATTTTATTTCACTGTGACACTCAGTGAGGTGGCTGATATGGAATGTGGATTTTAGATTCTAAAAGATACAAGTTTGAATACCAGCACCTATTAGTTGGAGCGTTTTCCAAAAGTGCCACAAGTGTTAGTTTTCCAGTCATCAGTGGGGGTGGTAATCCCTCCCTGGCAGAGTGGCTGTGATTGAGCACAGTGACTGAGACACACAGCAGGCACTTAAAAAATACTTACTTTGTATTCTTTTTCCTATCTCAGTTAAACATAAGTAATAGTAACCCCTTCATTAGATGGCTATAAATGCCATCTGTGGAAGGGTTCAATGAAAAACATCCTAGGAGGCACCATGCCCTATAAAACTTAGCTGGCATCAAAAGGCTCTAACAGTGTGTGGCTGCCACAATTGAAGGTGCCTCCACTTACATGGCAGCTAATGCAGAAAGGGTGACTATTTCCAGTAACGCAAAGCAGGAAGAAAAACCCCTCTACTCCACACCCCGCCCCAAACACACACGACTATGGTATCCAAACAGGAGACTGCACCTTCCAAGTAGTACCTGCTGCAGTCAGAAATAAAGAAAACAACCAAGAAAAGAACATCATCTATCGCATCAGAGATAACTCATGTTTAGAAGAAACTGTTTCACAAATATTTTTTATAGTGCAAAAAAAGCAATTTACATCTGCTTAAGAGTGGATGTACTACACTGTCATATTATTTTTCATTGTCTACCTTTGTCAGCAAGGCCATTGTGATTTATTTCCTGGAGAACTAGAATTTATATGGCAACTAGCGAAGGAATGAAAATTCGTTCCATACGATCTGCTTGACTGACAGTTACAGAAACCAAATCTGCTTACAGATGTGGAAATACACATGGCTGATTGTTTTTGTGCTCATTCACTATATACCATGCAGTACCAAGCCTTCTCCAAATATTGATTTAATATTTAGACAAAGAAAACAATTCCTTGATGTGCCAAAGGTCAAGTAATGCCTGAAGCTGCTGCAGACAACTTGGCAGCAAATTCTCTTGAAAAAGTTTTTCCTATGAAAAATGGACCATTTGCCTCTTCACTGAGAATTTTAAAATTTATTTTTCTCAGCTAATATAAAGTTACCACAGATTTCCTGAAAATCCAAGCACATTTTGAAACCCCCAAATTATAATGACAAATATTTCCAATTCACTTCAGCAACAAGCTAAATGAAGAAAAATGTTCAGGATTCCCCAAATCATAATCGTTCCTCTTTGTCCAGTTCACATATACAGTAAGCAGAAGCAAAAACATTCATCGAGTCCATATGGACACTTGGAAATGTTACCAATTGTGTTTAAGACAAAAATAAATTCAACTAGATCAGCATTTCAGGAATTTATAGCCAAAGACCATAGTGAAAACATGCCAAAAATCTCATTCTAACCAAAAAATATTTTCAAACTTTTCCAGAATGAACATTTTTATCATAATGATCACAGACTCTGAAGAGTTTAATCAAACACTGGCACCTAAGTGGAAATGTGACCTAAAATCCTTGTCAAGCTAGCATGTAACAAAGAGGGGGTGTTCACTCCCCAACAGTTGCAGATGACCAGAGGTAGGGTGGCCAGTGAATAAACACAGCCCTGGCTACATGTTTAAAATCTTCCTCATTTTAGTCCAGATCCCTGCGCAGGTTTGTGAGGATTCTCAAAGGCTGTTCCCATAGACAGTGTTGCTTACACTGTCTAAGGCAAAGACTAATCCAAATTCTCTGAGAGGTAGCTACTACTTGTGTTCCCATTTTACAGATGAGGAATTTAGAAGTTTACAATAAGCCCACTGTTTCATAGCTAGTAAATAGCTGAGACAGGAGTCCAATATACAAGGTTCTAGATCAAAATATCACGCTCCTATTACCCTATATTAGAGTAAAAGATCTTTATAGTAGAAAAGGACTTCCAAGAAAATCAAGGCCAGCCAGATGCACATTCACATTGCCAGGCTGACCGACCCAGCATCAACTGCAGTGGCCAATGGACCATTTGACTTATTTGGCTATAGCTGAATCTAGGAAAGTGGGTAAGCAGGTCACCAAGACAATAGCACCCATAGCTCCAGCAGCAGCAAGCCACAGAAACAAGCTAGATCCTCTGGCATCAGGGACTGAGAATGCCTAGGGTGCTGAGACTCTCCAGGTGAGTCTTGGGTCCCACCAACACCACCCCACGTAACATAAATCTCTACTGAAATTTATTTGGACTTTGTG
>NW_011888784.1:22421358-22442734 GCF_000151845.1 Pteropus vampyrus | reverse complement strand
AAAAAAAAAAAAAAAAAAATGGGAGGCCAATTCCATTTGCTCCAAAAGAAAATGAAACCAGTTAATTTCTTTCTACTGTATAAGTAATATACACAGGATGGATGGGAGATGCAAAGCCATCTCCTATTTGTGCATATGACATGTAATAAAAATATTATCTGCTAAAATCAGAAAGATTAAACTATTAAAGAGCTCAAAAATATACATGTGCTATTCAAGTATATAACATCAGGCCCAGGGTCCTATTTTAGAATCTCTAAGCATTGTGAAGAGGATGGACTACTAAGCTGAATGAACTGTAGGTGCAAATCCCAATCAGGGCATCTACAAGCTGTATAACCAGGGACGCCCTCTGAGCCTCTGTTCTTGCATTCGAGATGAGATGCTCATCTCACAGAATTGTTATCCATAAAAGTTAGATAAATTACAAAATGCATATAAGCCAATGCCTGATTTGGTAGGTGTTTACTATTATTATTATTATCATTATCATTATCATCATCACCATCACCATTATCACCATCATTGCAATGGGTTAAAAGATTAAACACATTGTGGATAATAATATAGTCTTATCTGGGTGAAAATAGACATGCTTATCATCTGATTTTATTTTTACTTTTAATTCTTCCCATTCAAAATTGCGAAGATTTCATTTTTAATGAGAAGGGAAGACTTGATCTAATTACTAAATTTTCATTCTAATTAAAATTGTATTGCACAAGGAAGAGATTCTAATCCCTTGTGGATATGAGAACAAAGTAAAAATTTTTTTTAATAATTAAATTTTATAAGTAATAACAGCATTAACAATCTACACTAGGGCTGGTCGTGACATTCCCCCAATTACAAAGGGCATTTTTAATGTACTGGGTGTGCAACCATGCCTCACAAAGTTGTCAAGAAACATCATCAATTAAAACAATAATAAAGTAAGTCTTCAAGAACTTATTTCCAACATTTAAAAAAAATTTCTTACTAACTTTACCCTAAAAACATGTTTCTGGGAATCCAAGAGCCTACAGGTTGTCTCCTCAGGCCGTACCATGTTTACAGGATTGACTAACAATCCAGGCTGTCTAACAAGCCTGAGTTGGCTGGAATCTTGGATTAGATGAGGGTCCACAGGTCTAAGTCTGAAAGATTCATATGGATTTACAAAGGCAAGACAAGCAAACCTACAAACAAGAACATATGCTGCTCAATTCCAGAAGTAGCTATTTCTGCCTTCTGACATAATGTCTTTATGGAACCCGGAGTGAAATATATTTCCACCTTGTTCCTGTCCCCTCTTAAATAACTTCGCAAGTTAGGACCTACAGTGGATGATGCATACTTCAAAGAAGCCCAAATGAGGAATAGACTCAAGACGAACGCAGAAAGATAATTTAATGTTTTAAAATGTTTGCTGAACTAATTTGGGCGGAGCCTGGAGTAGGAGACCACAGTAGAGTGGGGGCCACCAGGAAGCAAAAGGTCTCAGACAGAAAGAGCAGGCTAAACAAAATCTCTTGCTGCCTAAGTCTGCCACAAACGCACATCTCGTACAGTTGATGTGTGCAAGAGAAAAATCCAAAAAAAAAAAAAAAAAAAAAGGCTGTTTCTTGCCATTAATGCATAATAAGGGGCAGACAACAGGAAATTAAGACATAGTTTAAACAAAATACAAATGACTGGATTAAAGTCTCCCAAACCCACTCCCACCAAACTGCTACAGAAGACTCTGGATTCTCACTGCAAATGGAGAGGGATCTGAGCAAACTGTATTTGTATTACAAAGGGAGGTAAGGTGCTTCGGCTTACACCTGCATCAGACAGGCAGCCAGAACAGGCAACAAGAGCCTCAGAGACTCATCTGCCCTGATCTCCCGAACTTCTCAGTAAGTGAGGCCAGACTCCATGATGAGGTACAAGAAGAATCAGAGACATGATGGTGCATGGTCTGACTCATCAGGACAGAGGCAGCCATGACTTTGACAGATAGTATTCTGGAGACCACTAGGTCTGTAAGCCAAAACCTACACATCCTGGAACTCACCAACAGACTCTGCCTCTACAGCACCCAATGCAGGGGATGCTGAGCATAAATGGCCACTCAGGCAGAGTCAAAGGCCGAAGATAAAAGGAATGGCTGGGAAAGTGGAGAATACTCCCTGTCGCTCCAGGGAATCCTGTGTGTAGCTCTGAGCTGGCAGTAGCCACAGTTTTCGATGTAGAACTGAAAGGTGACCTAGATGTTCAATGAGGTGGTGTCAAAGGAGCAGCCAGAGATGGTCAGATTAATTCTAACTAGTACTTAAGTTATTTGCGTATTTGCAAAATCACACACACACACACACACACACACACACACACACAGTTCTTTATCCAATAATTCTATTGAATTTCTATAAGAAATATAACTTTCCCCCTTATAAAGAGCTATGAAATTATATAATGACTTCAGATTATGTAACTAGGAAGTTATGAAGTTCTTAGATTATGTAACATCTAAGAACCATGGATGCATTTATTTTCTTTCGACCTATGATGTAATTCTCACTGGAAAACATGCATAAGTTATGAGGTGTTTGCACATGTAACATTTTAAAACTGGCTAGCAAAAGCACTGATCGGATGTTACATAAGTCATTCTTCCATACATGAAAGTCAGTTACTAAAGGAGTATTAGCTTGGCTACTTAGCTTTAAAATCACATAGAATTTAGTAAACTAGAATCACACAGACACTGTTTCCATCTTACTTGATTTTAACTCATTAATAAGTTTCTTTTTGCTTGATTTAAGAATCCAATTTAATTTTGCTAAACAATCCTAAAGGTGCTGAGAATTACTAAATTGTGAAACTAATTATACATCAGTAACCCGCAAACGCAACCATAAATTGGACCTCATCATATCTGAGACCATTCCACTCCCAAGACTTCCCCTAACTTGTCATTTCCTTCTGTTGCTACAACCTCCTACCAATGCAACTCTTGAACGCATTCAACCCTATAAGTTCTCTAGGTTATTATGACTCCAGGTTCCCTGCCCTCTCTCTGCCTTCCCTGCTTGGCTTCAATTTTCCCAGTACCATCACACCCTAAGGTCAACCATTTCACCACCCTCTCAACTCACACCCTATAATCCCCAGTCCTCTGGCTTTCTGCCATACTCATCTCAACACCCTCCATCATAAGTAAACCCCTGAGTTTTCTACTTCTGAGTGACCAAAGAACTAGAAAAAGGCATATAACTGCCCTAAGAAATTTGACTGCAAATTCATACGATGCAGCCTCAAGCTGGATACTAATTTGGTTTGGCAAGATGTTTATTCATCTCTATTACATTTTCCATAAACAGCTGTTCTGAACCTTCCCCAGTTTCTTCAAGTCTCCAAACCATCCCCCTGCGGTCGCAGGAGTTGACTTCATCTCCAAATAGATTAAGAAAGGTAAAGGGAATTTACACTCAATTTTCTCCCTTTTATCTTTATCATAATTTTTATTCTTCTCTCCTTCTCACCAGACTCAGGAAAATGTGTTCAAACCAGTTTAATAAACATTTACTGAGGACATACTACAAGCCAAGCAATATACTGGGCATGTGCTGGACAGAATCGAGGACCTCGGTCACGAAATCCAGGTCCATACCTAGAAGAGTCTAATGAGGACTATAGTGACCAGAAAATGAAATAAGCTATTTCACTAAAATGAGCAGGGAAGGACTCACAAAGTGATGTGAACAGCCCAAGGATAATAACCCCAGTCCTAATACCTGTTATCTTAAATCTAGCCCTACGAGAGGTAGCTTCATCCTAAAATGTACTCTATTTTCTCTAGTGTCAATCTCTTGTCTACACTTTCTGAGCCTAGAAGTTTACTCAAGTGACTTTTCCTCAAATAGGAAAAGAAAAAAAATGAGACAGTAAAATAAAAATAAACTCATTTCACCTCAACCCATAGATGTGTCAAGTAACCACTCCATCTATCACCATTTTCTTTCAGAGACAGGTGCCCTTAAATGCTCGTGGCTGCCTTTTTCCTTATCATTGTATTCTACATTAAGTTCTCTCAAATGTCACTAATATGGTCATTAATTAATTTTACTTTTCCTGTGTATGATGTTTTCTATAATGGAGATGAATATTTCTGATTAAAAAATACATGTTCCTAGAAAGAATTCAAGCAAATTTTATTATTTTATTCCTTAATTCATATGATTGATGAAAACATAATAAAATGATAAATACATACAAACACCCCCCAATTTATTAAATGGTGAACGAACAATGCATGTTTTAAACTCATTTCAATGGAATTAAGAATCTCTAATAGATTTGAGGAGGAAAGAAATCAATAAACAGTATTCCTGCCCTTCTAGAATAAGATTCAACATAGAAGACAGGGCTAAGGAAAGCCAGGGTTTCATTTCCTAAGAGAACGTAACAGACAGGACCACCCCTATTCAGGCAGCTTTTCAGTCAAGCATCAGTTCCAAATGCTGAAGAATGCAGCAGGTATGACTGTATATGGAAACTAGATGGATTCACTGCTTCCTTTAGTTATAAGCAATTTTCTTGCCATTTGTCTATAAAACTCTATCAAGTGCTGACTTTCAAAATATTTGGATGCTAATGTGATCATAAGGAAAAATGCTTATTACCATCAAGTAAATATTTCAGAATCCCCACGGAGCACACTTAACAACTATATCGTTAGTAACGGAAATATTTTTCCTAACTTGGCTCAAGTTACTAATCATGACTTTCAGTAGAGTACAAGCAGACAGAAATGATCCCATGGCTGGGTCCTTTCCCCTGTGATCGATCATCAGTGCTGCTAACCCGGCAAGAATCACATCACAGCTGCCAATGGCCTGGGGTTCCTAAACCACCTGGATGATACTCAGGTGCCGGAGTTCAGGGCTCCTGCCCTGTTCGCCCACTGACATTCCTTTTCCTGACCTGCTAAAATCACAGGTTTCCAGACTCTTTTTCTCTTCTTGCTTCTCCCCACAGTATATATTTTTCTTTTTGTTGACAACATTCAAATGTGCCTGGAAACGGCTTCAAGTGCCTATGTTACACTTGGGATCATTTTAATACTTTTGCAGATGGTTTGGAGCATTTTTTTTTCTCTCAAAATGAGCCATGAGCTCTAAATCTTTTTGCCATATTTCTTTACTGATATATAAAATACACTTGAGATGACTGCAGCCATTTTTTCACTAAACAACAGTCGTTAATTAATGACTTGGGAAGAAATCCAAGCCCGTTTTTCCACAGCATAATGATTATCCCAATCATCTGGGATACCCGTCTCAATTCTGGTTCCTCCACCAAAAAAAGACACAGAGACAAGGACACAGGTTAGGGTGCATTACTTGGGATCTTTTATTCAGGAGGTGATCCCAGAGAGCAGTTAGAGGGGAAGGAAAATATGACTGAGGAGAGAGGGGAGCCAACAAAAGGCGTGATATGAAGCAGCCACTGCTCGGGCTCAGCTCCCCTGGGGTATTCTGAGGAGATGGGAATAATGTGCCTTATAATCGTCCCACAGAGAGAAAGGAATATTGTACATTTGTTCTCTGACTCCAGTCACTCACTGGTTGAAAGCTGCCCCTGGAAGAGGTCACTCACTGGCACCATCGTCGGCACCTCTAGGCTGCTCTGCACTGGAGGAGTAAGCTCCCATGGTGCGCGATGGTGTCCCCTAGGAGAGCAGCTCTGCGACCCTGCACTTTGAGGTGGAAAGCTGTCAGTGGGCATGGGAAATGGCCACTACAGGTAAACCCAGAGGTAGGCCAAGAGTTTAAAAACAGCATCTGCTATAGCAACCAACTACCCAATTCCTTGCTTTTGTCAAGCCACCACGTTCTGCTCATTCGCCTTTCAAGAAATGTCTTTGATCCCTGTCATGAAATATAATTTATGACACCCATCTTCCAGTCTTTAACCTCTTCTTACAACAATCATCAATTATCTCCTATGACTACCCCTACCCCAGGCTTTTGTCTACAGGATGGGTGAGATTCTCATGAGGTCACGACCTTCACTGATCTGCCCTATCTGGCTAACCCTATCAGCCACCAACTCTTCCAGCTCTCTCCCTTTCACCAGTCTCCTCTCTTCCTCCAGGACACAGTGGTCCTTTTCAGCTTTGGGACTTTCCCATACAAAATGCCTCACTCTAACCCACCTTTTTTGGGATCCACAGTAGAAACTACCAACCCCTAAGGAATATTTACGTTGGCTGTGACTTGTACTTTTCTTCTCTTCCTCTGAACTATTCTAGTCCTGACAGCAAACAATGCCATTTTTTAAAAAATTGTTTAAGACAGTGGGGTGAGAAACTCTGTCCAAACTCTAAGTATCCACAGGGCAGAGACTGAGATCAATGCTCCTTTCTTAAGTTCCTCCAACTACAGTGCCTACTAGCCAAAGACCACCAGGAGAACATCTGTGGCCAATAAAATGAGCTTTCTTTAGCTTGCTATGGCAAGAGAGACAGTACAGCAAAGGAACTGGGACATCTTAAGAGGAAACTGAAGGAAGCTTGTAGAATTTGGGTTCATTCTGGATGACTCCAAGGAGGGCTTAAGAAAGTAAAGACCAAATTTGGATTGAAAGCTGTCAAGAAGTGGAGGAAAATCATTGAATGAGTATCTTAGCAAATTTAATCATAAGGCAGAAGATTATAGCAGAGTTGGAGTTATCATTAGTAAAACAGTAGCAATTGCTCATGCCAGCCATGAGAGGGATGTTTAATTACTTTCATGGTTGCAGAGTGTCCCTGTCTCAGTGTCGCTCCAGACATACTCAAGGAGTAGCCTTGTCTGATTATTATATTCTGTGAAAAGTATTTATGTTTTCTTAGGAACATTGCAGCCTAGCTGCCAGGGCCATTTTTCATGTTCTTCAGAGTTACTTAGAAGATACCAGAATGACTTAAATCATTGTTGAGTTAAGTTCAAATCTGTTGTAAACCTAAATGATAATGTAAACTTTAACTCATAATTTATAACTCCACCTTCCTGGCAGGCACGGTCTTCACAGAAGGGAATAAAACATTGGTCTCTGACACGGGTCCAGTAGCTCACAGTCCAAAAGGAAAGGCAAAGACTAGGCTGATATGACACAAGCATGAAAAGTGCCAAAATATAAGTGTATATAAGGTACTGAATTACCTCCATCTGCAAGGCTTTCCATGAAGGCATGTCATCTGAGATTAATGTGGAAGGATGACTAGAAGTTGAACATTTGGAAACAGGAGGCTGGAAGTTGCCCTTCTGCCGCCGACACAGCTTATTAAAGGTGTGAAATGGCACAATGGGTTGGGGAACAGAGGATAAGTCAGTGTTGCTAAAACAAACTTTATCCAAAGCTGAAAATATTTTGCAATGACATTTAATGATTTTTCAAACCTATATAGATATATTACATTTTGTGGATGTGGAAAGTGAGTGTTATATAACTTGATTATGATGTAAAAATCTATTAGGCATTGACCTAAGGAGAAAAATCTACCCCAAGAGGATTAGACTAGACCCATTTGATGGTGAAAATAAAGGAAATAGGTCACATTGTTTGATCTCAAATATGCATATTTTTAGTGGCTGAAAATCCTCTTTCTTTCCTTCTTCCTTTCCTGAATCCACACATACCTCCAAGCTAAGTAAAATAAACCAGGACTTTTTGCTTCTGTGTCAGATTTGAGAAAGCATACACCACACAAAGAAAAGCAAAGGGTCACCTTGAAATAGAGCAATGCAAAAAGTGGTTTTTGTTCTGTTAAGTAAACTGAGTGGTAAAGAGGAAGTAAATTATACCAAAGACTGAATACTCTTATTTATGGATCCCACCCTAGAAATGGAGACAGTTTAGAAATGGAATGCAAGTCCATCCAAAATAATGTATTTAAGTGTTCATCCCTTGAATATAAGGGATTAGAAAAAATTTCAGAAACATTTTCCAGTCAAATACAAAACCAAAGCCCAATACATAGAAACAAAGCCAAATAATTTACTGGGTCTTGGTTCTGTTACACAAAGAAAACGTAAAAATTTGATGACTTGATATTGCAAGTATTTCTCACGCCTTGCCACACACATACACACACACATACACATACACATCCATACACATATGTGTTTATAAAATTTCCATGCTATTCATATTTAAGATCCAATCTTTAAACAGTTTACTTTGGAAATAGAATGCCCTAAAAGTTAATGTATATTTTTCTACAGTTCTTCAAAAATTAATACACTTTTACTATTTAAGGTCAATTCATCTCTTCCTAGTTTAAAATAGAAATGATCCATATGTTATTGTGAATAAAGATTGATGGTGAGAAGTGAGCTGTTTCGATAATACAATTAGAAAAAAACATAAGCAATCTTAAACTTCTGAGTAGAAAATTTTAAATTTAAATCTATTTCATTAGGAAAAAATATGAACGACTCACTAGAGTAGGGAAAGGACATATATGAACAGACGAAAGACAAGGGCAGATGATTCACAGAGTAATACGAATAAATGTTTCATAGAGAGATGAAAAGTGTTCAATTTTCTATTATTTAGGGTGGTGCATGAGATGACCTATGTTTCACGATTTAGACTGGCTAAAGTAGGGAAAGCACAGTGTTGGCAAAGATGTGGAAAGAACTGTCCCCTTTCCAGAAGCCAGTCCCTGCCTGCTAGGAGTTCTACAGTCATTTGAGAGGATAAGGTAGCAATCTTGAAAAATATTACAGTTGCTCACTACCTATCACCTAAGAATTCTACCTGATATGATTTATGTAACAGCAAAGCTTGTATAAGTAGACAAATTTGACATTCACTGCAGAAAAAGACAGAACACAGCCCCATGTCCATCAAAACAGATTTCTCAAAATATATCTATATCCCATATATGCACAATGGCATTTCACACCACTACAAAAATAATAGTATTGATATTTATGTGCTTTTATGGAATATGTCTTCTCTTTTATCTAAGAGGAAAAATCCAATTGCAGAAATGTGTGTATATAGAATAAACCCATTTTTATAAAGTAATAATACATAACTATTTGCATAGACCAAATAGCCAAAAACATACATATGCTAGATTCTCATTTTCTTTTTATTTTAGGCAGGACTTATTTTGCTTTAAGAGTAATTTCTGGCAACGAGATGAAAAGAGAATATAACTCCTTATTCCTGAAATCTAGTATCTTTTGATAAAAAAATCTGTTAGTACCAAGGTTTGTATAAATATGTTATAATAAGCCACAAACCATGCTTTAATGGCACAAAAAGGACATGTGAAGAAATGAGGATGCCACTATGGTTTAAGTTATTTTCCTTAGCTAGTGAGAAATGCCACATGCTAGTCCAGTAAGGTTTGCAACGGCAAAAACACTTCATGAGAATAATTTAGCTACTGACAGTCCTGACAGTTGTCACTGAATTCTGTCCAGCAATTCCATGACAGGGCAGAATAAAATCAGGTGAAAGCCACACATGATTTGAGAAACCATCAAAATTTGGTGCCCATCTCCAGGCCAAGATAGCATACAGTACCATCATGGTGTTCAAATATGGTCATAAACCTTAGAAACTGTCACAGTTATCACAACTACACATTCCAGAAAAGAAGGATAAAAGACACAGGTTTCGGGAACAGGAGAGGTGGCCAGTCAGGCCCCTAGCTCTGAAGCTACAGGCAAAGTTGCAGGCACGACTTAAAACGCTGGTTAAAACACTCATGAAGAATCAACAAGCAGCTGAAGTCATATAAACTATAATTCAAAACTGATTGCAAACTGGCTTTTAAAAAATGTAGACCTGCCATCCTACCATGTTTTCTCTTTCGCTGAAAGTCGGTCAGTTCACCTATGCTGTTACATATGTATGTTCTTCCTTCAGGAGTCACTAACACAGAAGAACTATCCTTTTTCTGACACTGCAAAAGGAAGCCAGTTACACGATATACCGGGCTTCATTAAATGTTCTAGCAAAATCCAGTGCTGTGCAGACTGTGGACTCCTAAAATTATACTGCTGCTCCAGCTCGGCATTTCTTACCTTCGCACTACTGACATTTTACGATGGATAATTACTGTCATGGGGGCTGTCCTGTGCATTATCCCTGATCTCCAACTACTCCAAGACCAGTAAGTAGCACCACTGCCCGGTTGTGACAACCAAGATCTCCAGATACAGCCAAATGCCTCCTGGGGGATAAAACTGGCCCAGGCTGAGGACCTCTGTTCCAGATAAAAGTATATAAATCCTAGTAAAATCACTAATGAGTGTCAAAAGAGGAGAGAAGGAAAAATACTGCATGAAGCACAAAGAATGATAAAAATAAATCTAGGTTGAAATTTAAAAAGATATCCAGCAAGCTTCTAAAATGTGGGTGAGGAGTTAGGACTGCCTTTCTTCTTGAAGATAGTTAAGAAACATATTCTGAAATTTCTTAACACATTGGTGAACCTAACTCCATCACTTCAAATTCTATGACCCTGAACAAGTTATGTCATCTTTCTGTATCAGTTACTAATGTGTATATAGGGATAATAATAATGGTCATTCATGTGGGTTATTGTGTGGACTAGGAGATAACACAGGTAACACACCTAGCCCATGCCTATTATAAAGTAGGCAAATAAAAAGCATGTTTGTCTTTCTTCCTCTGTTAGGGTTTAACAGAGGAAAAAACTGCCGATGCGAGGGATCCTGAGATGGCACTTTCTTCACCACAGGCAGGGGACTTAAAAGCATCTACTCAGGAAACAGGAAGAGTAAAGGAGAAGGAGCTCTTCCAAGAAAAGAGACAGTGGTCACAGAGGCAGAAGGATCAAGACCTGGCCCCACTCATCTTCTGGGGAATAACTGTGATTTACTATTTAATTCAACCATCTATCTATCTATCTACCTACCTATCTACCTACCTACCTGTCTTCCTCCTTCCCTCTCTTCCTTCAATTTACAAAATTTTTCATTTAGTTCTTAAGACATTTCATGCTGCTTTTAAACTTGTACATTAAAGAGTTATTATTGATCATGTAACATTATATTTGCATATAATACACTAAAATTCCCTGATTAAAGTGTTGTACCCAGTATCTATGTCTATTTTTTTAATATAGACTTTATTTTTTAGATCGATTAGATTCATAGCAAAATTAACTGACAAGTAGTTTCCTTATGCCCCTCCCCCACAGGCACCACCTCCCTCACCGTCAACATCAAAAAAAAATTTTATGGGTTTTGACAAATGTATAATGACATGTATCTACTATTTTAGATCAAACAATATTTTTGCTGCCCTAAATATCCTCTGTGCTGTGCCTATTCATGCTTTCCTCCCCCACCAAACCCCTAGTAACCACTACACAATAATCCTTCTACTGTCTCCAAGGTTTTGCCTTTTCCAAAATGTCATTTCATTGAAATAACACAGTATGTACAATTGGCTTCTTTTGCTTAGTAATATGCGTTCAAGATTTTCATGGTTTGATAGATCATCTCTTTTTAATGCTGATTAATATTCTATTGTGTGGATGGACCATGGTTTACCCATTCACCTACTGAAGAACAACTTGGTGGCTTCCAGGTTTGATGACTAAAAATACAGCTGCTATAAACATCTGTGTGTAGGTTTTTGTGTGGACATAAGTTTTCAACTCATTTAGGGAAATATCAAGGAGTGTGCCTGATGGATCATATGGTAAGAATATGTTTAGTTTCATAAGAAACTGCCAAACTGTCTTTCAAAGCAGCTGCACCATTTTGCACTTCTCATTCAGCAATGAATGAGTTCCTATTCCTCCACATCCTCACCACTATTTGGTGGTATTTCGGATTTCAGCCATCCTTATAGGTAGGTGTATAGTGGTATCTCGTCATTTTAAGCTGCATCTCCATAATAACATATGATGTTGAGCACCTTTTCATATGCTTATTTGCCATGTGTATATCTTCTTCGGTGAGGGTCTGTTCAGGTCTTTTACTCATTTTTGAATTGGGTTGTTCATTTCCTTATTGTGAGTTTTAAGAGTTATTTGCACATTTTGGGTAACAGTCCTCTATCAGATGTCTTATGCAAATATTTTCTCCCAATCTCTGACCAACTTTCCATTCTCTTAATGTTTTCATCTTTTTCACTTATCTTCTCGCCTCTCCATTACACTCTGAATTTGTTTCCTTACTAAGTTAATAAAAAATATCTTTTTAAAAACCACCAGATATTTTAGATTTGAGAAGACAACTGGAAAGCTAAGACCATCATCCTCTCTGGCTCTGGTACAGGAGAGAAACGATTGGAAAGAGCGGCTAGCCTGCGGTAATTATGAGATGAGCAAGTAAACCAATCTTTGGGTCCTTCAGAAGGGAAGAAAGGGGAACCAGTTAAATATCAAGAAATGAACCCAAGCTCAGGTCCTTAATCATGATAATGTGTCACACAGCATGAATCATCTCACCTGTAAAATGCTGTGTGTACATGTGTGCGTGCATGAGCATGCTATGCCTGTATGAGAGCATAGAAAGGATCTCAAATTTGCATATTTGACAGTACCTACAAGTAAGGTTATTCATGTAAAAGGGGATATACTGATAAATTGTACAAATAATTAGGATTTGAGGCTCTGAAAATAGATCTGAGTTCAAGTTTGGGGTCTGCTACTTATTAACTATAAATCCAAGGGCAAGTTATTCTACTTTCGTGTGCCTTAGCTTGTTCACCTGTAAAAGGAAAATACCACCACTTATCTCATAGGGTTTCTCTGCTCACCAAATAAGATTACATATGTAAATTATTTAGCATAGTACTTGGCTCCATTAGGTCTCAACAAATGGTGGTACCCGATATTGCTACTGCTATGTCAATTATGTAACCAAATACTAATTAAAATAACCACAACCAAAACAACTCTAGTTTGAAAGACAACCAGGAGGTTTCATCTTGTTAAGCCTCACTTAAAGTCTCCTAATAATGCCACCAGAGTTTCACTTATTTCAGGCATCCCACGAATGACAATGATTGGTCATTTTCCTTAAGTTTCTTTCCAGTTTCTTTGCTGAGATTACTCCAACCACAACAGGAGTTTAAGCCACTTCAGCTTCGGCCACAGATGATGTCCCACATTAGTTCACATAAGAGGTCTACTGGAAAGACATCATTAGTTGATATTTTTCATAGCAGTGAATGCCACTCCTGTGTGAAGGCTGTGATCCTAAGTATTTTTCCTACACAAAACTCCATAGTGATATATATTCCCATCTATAGTAGTGGCTCCGCTACAACCATGACTGAGCTGAAGCAAGGATCAAACAATCTACAAACATTTACTGAGAGCCAACCACATACTGGTTATAGCGCTAAGGATATGGTGATGGAAAAAATGCACGTGCTCTCTTCCCTCAGGGGGATGACTACGTAGAATAGTGTTCTCTGACCTTTCTCTGACCTTTCATTACCCACTTTACATTATGACCTAGTAATCCATATGTGTACATACGTTTGTATATATATAAACAGTTGACAAAAATGACTGAAAATTTCATAAGACGACACTCTTACACTCTGGTGTTTTCTTTCCAATCCAATTACGTATTTTACATGTGGGTTGTGACTCCCTAAATTGATTCTTGATACACTAATAGATGATAACCCACCATGGGAACACTGTGGTCCCGCATACCATGCCCTGCCCTTCCCTGCCCAAAAACCTTTGAGCAACACCATGTTAAAGGCCTTAACTAGTCTGACGTGAACACTTAACAAAAATATAAGTACCTTCAACAAAAAACTTTCCCCTGGAAAAAATTAAGTGAAGTCTACAATTTTTCTTATGCCAAGATTTTCTATGAGATATTTCTTATTCTGATTAAATGCAAAAATATTAAAACCTCATGCAATTTTTATGACTCTTATTTATTCTAGGAGAAAGAGAACGGCCAAACTTGGTGCCAAATTGCCTCCAAACCAAGATACATCAAGCAATCCAGTCAACGTCTTTCATTCCTGCTAGTCCTAGGGCATCCTAAATTGTCAAAGAAGAAACATTTGCAGAGAATAGTTTCTATCACTTAGTTAAACTCTGCAAGACAACTCCCTCCCAGAACAAAAGACAATAAAGCTTCATTAATGCTGATCTCATTTATTTGAAATTTGGCATAAAAACTTTAAATAATTTTCATCTACACTTACCTCTGCTAGTCTAAAAAGAAAAATATTGATGAGCAAATTAAGAGCAAAAAGAAGACTGTCCACCTTATTCAGGAGAACAAACTCATACAGCATCGTGGAGCACACAGCACAATCATACCAAATCGCTTTTGTCTATTTAAGGCAGGTCTTATTTTATTTGGACACAGTCAAACGTGTTCAAAATGCTATTTGTACTTTAATGAAGCTGTTCTTATTTTAAAATAGGCTATGATTCACAATAGCATGTTCAAAATTTTAATGAGTGCCTGAAGTTATTCTAGAGTAGTAAGGTTTTCCTAAATTAAACACCTTAATTCTTAAATACTAGTCTCAGGCACAAACCTCAGATTTTTCTATGTAAAGCAGAATGTGCTAGTATTCTGATACCAGGAATTAGAGTTTTATTTACTTCCACTCAAAATAAATGTATGTTATACAGAAGAAATACTAAGTATTGTTTTACTTTTCTTAATCTTAACTCCCATTAAGTCAGTCCTAAAGTTGCCTATTTAAACATCCATTATATGGAATCATAAATTCTTAGTTCTTTCTGGCTCTAATGAGGAGTCAACTTCCAATAATTTCAAATACTCAGGATGTTTTTTTAATTCTATAGCCCCTGAGTTTATACCAAAAAACATGCACTTCTCCAAAATGCCCTGCTCACTAAGTGAAAATGTTGCTATTACAGATTTTTCACTATATTCTATACAGTTAAAGGTAATGGAAGAGGAGTGAAAGGGAAGGAGGGAAAAAAAGAAAGGTGATAAAGATGATGAAGGAAGAAGAGGAGTAAAAGAGGGGACAAAAACCAGATTATTTGTTACCCAAAATTATATTCCACACAGGCACAGATCAATGAGCCTGTGATCACTCTAAACTTAGCCACATTGATTACGAAGATGACAGAAACTTAAAATTAATGAATTCATAAAGTTAATGAATTCATCTTTGAAAACCAAGATGGAGATCACCTAGAAGCGACTATTGAAGGACTTTGCCTGTTTTTCAATAGTAGTCATCGTCCATTGCATTCTGAAAACATGGTCTCTTAGTGACTAAATTATGATATTTCCACATCATATGGTGAGATTTTTTGTTTCCCAAACTCAGCTTAGCCATAAGAACAACCAAGGAACTTTAATATATGGCTTCCCAGTCCCATCCCAGACCTAAGGAATCAGAATCTCTAGAGAAAAATCGGAATTTTCTGATACAAATTCAGGTTGTTGGCTTTCCACCTTTCTGCCAGGAAGCATCCTACCAGCACTTCAGCCAAAGGAGCCATAACAATCACTCAAATAACTGCTCTTGTAAAGGACTGATGGCTTAAAAACTAAGGTTTGGACAGTACTATTGGAAGTTCACTTGAAAAGCTCAGGACTATATTCCAATGAGGTAAAAAAGGTGGCAGACTGTGGTATCAGCAGCCACGAAAAATGTCTGTGTCTGCTCAAATATTCAACCAATAAGCACCATGAATCTAGAAATTGAAATACAACACAAACGCATGGCTGTAATGCCTCTCTCACACAGTCTGGAGATTATCTATACATTCCAAATCTTCACATCACCATAGGATGTAGAATTTAATAATCATGCAAAACATGGCACAAGACCCTAGATATATTTATATAATCTTTGGTCTCCTGTAATAATAATTACGTTTGGAATGAAGTCTTGAAGACCAACAACTTTCCTGTACAACATTCAAAAATAGCCATGTCGGATGAAAGAGCAAATAATTATTTTCTAAAGTTCCTCTTGCCACTATCATTTTACTTTTACTAAATACAAATTACAGTCAAACAAACTTCATCTCTGAATTAAACCATTTTTCAAATAATATAGGAGCATACATATTAGAGGTGTTAGCCAAGAGTTGAATCAGCAGCTGTGTGTTTAAGTAATAAGAGCAGCTCAAGTAAATTCTGAACAGTAAATTCCTCTGAGAAACACTCTTGACTTTTCTCTCTTCCTAGAGCTCAAGCTCTCTCTTTTGGCACATTCTGCTCATCGCACAGGATTGTACACATTCATAGCACTTCATAAATAATAAAAAATAAAATGATGTCTGTAGACCTAAGCCTGGAGAGATCAATTCTTAGGCAAAATTCCAAAGGTTAACTTTAACCATGTGGCAATTGTGCTAAGTGTCCTCAAATGTAGTGCTAAAATATTATTTTCAAAGCAAAATGTACAATCAAAATGTGAAATATAGTTGGCCATTCTGGATGGGTTGTGTGTCAATGACCAAAAACTAATCTAAAGCATTAACCTAACCTACTCACATTCATATTATTGAAAATCTCCAAACCTGTCACCACATTTGGAATAAAAATTAATCAATTCTCAGTTTCTCATGATAGAGAGAGGAAAAAACTATAGCCTGGGTAATGCAAGAGAATAAGCCATCTAAAATTATCTGGAATTGTTTTAAGATTTATGTTTCTTTGGGGATTTTCTTTGGGCACTGATCGAATTATATTTTTATTAGGACAGTAATGAAGCTCATTTCATTTCTTTAAGGAAATATGCCTGACAATAGGGAAAGAGGATCCAGTTTATGTTCAAGTTCTAATTTATTCAAGTATTGTAGCAGGCCAGGGATTTTTAAATGGCTGCAAAAAAAAACCAAATAAGTAGATAATCCACTAAAGAGTTTCTTTTTCTGCATAATAAGTAAAAAACATATCAACACATTGAAGATTAATTGAAAATATATCCTATAGCACTTGGCAAATGCAAAGTTTATACAAAGTTATGGAATTACACTTGGAAATTCACCATGTCTTGTGAATGTTTAGCACATCAGCTTCTCATTTCTTGCCATCATGATCACAAACAAGAAAATAACAAGATTAGGGTTTCTGCAGGAATTCCAGTCCACTGAGATGTAGCTAACAACACTCATAAAATAATGTAAAATAATTTACATTCCATGTGATGAGGAACTAATGAAATCAGATTAAAAGAGGGCAATCTGATTTAAAATAAGAAAGGAAATTGACAAACCTTGCAGTGTTTAGCATCAGTTAGCAATAAAAGTGATAGCGAGAATGAGGCAGCAAATAAGAAACTAAACAACAATGAAAAAGCTAGACCACAATGGATAATGCTCAGCTTATACAATCACTGCTTTTTGAATTGTTTGATGGTGTTTTCATTACCTCCTAATGACGACACGCCTCCTTTAATGAAGTATGCACAACAAAGTTTATTGAGACTAAGGTTTACTAAAGTGTACTGGCAGATCGTTTGAAAATACTACGTAATCTTGAAAGAAAACTTAGGGTGCCTGGACTTTCATTTCTGACCATGCATGCATCAAGTAGTCTCCTCCAGGATGAAGGAAAATAAAGGCCAGACAAGGGAAGTGCTCAGTCTAAAAAAATCTTGTGAGTTTTCCACTGTCTGAGAGAAGAGAAGCAGCGGTCAAGAAAGGAAAGGTTTGTTTCACATTGGAGGGGAAAAGATCAGCTATTAAATCTGTGTAATACATAAACAAGAAGACTAAGGTGTAAACATTGAGAGTTTATAAGTCAAAAATACATTATTACATGTGGATAATTACCATGACTCATGGACATTGAATGAATGGGCACCCTTGAAATTATAAGTTACTATGGTATCTTCTTTAATAACATTTCCATTATAAGAAAATACTTTAAAATATTTTCCTGTTCTTGGATAAGAGGCATTATTTTTGATAATGATAAACCTCCAAAAATATTGTTACTTGACAAATATTTAGGGATAAACATGATAAAATAAAGGTTGATATTCTCCCTGGCAAGCTTGTAACAATCCCACAGTCTCCATTATCAAAATCACCAATTTCTCCATCTCTTACAATTTACCTTTCTTGGATTTGGCTCCGATCTTCAGCTTTGATGGCCAAGCAATCTGTGTATTTGTTTCCTCCATGATCTATAACAAAAATTGAGAGAAATATTGATTCAATTAAGAACTTATATTTACAGATAAGATTTTCTCAAAAAAATTATTTTCAAGCCCTATGTTGTTACAACAAAACGTCTCATTTTAAAACAATGCAAAAAAAAAAAAAAGGGAAAAAAGAGATGCATTTTTACAAGCCTTTTATCTATAAGAAATATTCAAGTATATTTTGTTACTCCCAGTGTTCCTCTCCATGATGCACCAGAATTTTAACTTAGAGACAAGACCAAAAAGTACATGAACAAGTAATTAACCCAAGTCAATGCCAGAACTGTCAGAGATGCCTGTGCTGAATAAAATTCCCCAAGACAATCGCCAACGATTGCAACATACCAAACATAATCCTTGTAATACAAAACTACATGGGTTAGGCCATACTAAATGAAGATATTTGTTTTTGGGAAAAAAATAATAAATTGCTTTGAGCACATTTGTATTTCATTAAAACTGATGAAAAGCCTCTAAACATGACATCATAGCATAAGGCTGCATTCCCATTATCCTTCGCCTGGTCCAAAATGGCATTTTTGCCACAGTTCTTTCCCATTTACAGGCAGCCAACACTGGCCAGAAGGACTGGGGACCCAAGTGTGCTGAAGCACAAACACGAGCGAGGGAAGCGAGACTGCAGCACAAAGGAAGCAGACGGTAAATAAGAAAAGAATGAGTCGCAAAAATGTTCACTCTTTGTTCTTCTCCACTTTCATCCTGTGAATTAGACTGTTTGCTTTTGTTCCGCGAATACAGAATTCACCAAACTGATAGAGCAAACAACTAAAATTAAACAGGCAAAACCAGCAACTACTATATATTAACCACTTAAATTAGAGTAGGATAATATTTACTTTTTAATATGGATTTAGAATTAAACTAATGGTGAAGACAAACACATTAACAGTGCAATTAATGAAAATTACCTTTCCTCAGTATGTTCTGGGCATAAGGCAAAATGGTTAACATGTTAACATGTACCATACTTCATTTAATCCTCTTTATCACACCATAAAAGGGCTTTCAGCAGCTGTTTCAGACTGGCAGCCCACAGATGCACTTTGTCTATCCATCACAAGGTTTTTTTCAGAAAAACACGAGCCAACATTATTAAATCTGGGAATTTCCCACAGAAATTCAGATTTCTGGTTCTCTGTAAAACCTGGCAGATTTAGCACTTGGAGCCCGTGTTCCTACATGGCCACATTTGGTTCGCACTGAGGAACAGATGCCTTCTCTAGTCAGGCCCAGAAGGCTCTGAGCTGCCTTCACCCCCCGCCCCGGCCCCACTGGGTCTCTGACACTGAGGTCGAGAACCACTTGCCATTATCACCATCATGTTTGTATGACTTCACTCGCCATTTATCATGGTGTTTGTACTACTGTAGAGAAATATTTCTCTATATCCATATCCCAATAAAAAATAAAAAACAAAGGGAGGTCACATCATCTTTACCATTTCAAGGTTCTGGCCTGGCTCTAACAGCAGGTGAGTTTATTACCCCAAGCCTGTAAGACCTGGCCGTGCCTCTTCTCCTCCTATCTTATGCTGTCCTTATTAATGTGTTTTGTTGTCTACACCATTAAAGTGTTAACTCTAAACTATATTTTAAAATACAATAAATATTATCCTCCTCAACTTCCTCTGCTCCAGACGTGCTGGCCTCCCCAGAAACATGCCTGGCAAGCTCCCCATTCGGGGACTTTGCATTCACTCTCACTTCCTCAGCTGCCACCTTCCCCCAGTAACCCTCCCTCGCCCACTCTCACACCACCCCAAGATGGAAATTATTCTTCTCATCTTCTGCATTTCCTTTCTAAGCCTTATCACAATCTGAAATTCTCCTGTTTTCTGGTTTTACTTGTTTATAGTCTGTCTCTGAAAAATAAAATCCCTCTACCCTGCACACAGCAAGCAGAGGATATATATGGGTAAATGAATCTTCATAATCCTTATGAAGTAGATTTCTTTATTCATCACATGGCTAGGAAGCAGCAGAATGGAATAAAAATCCCAGACTGCTTGGAAACACCATACTTTTAACCACCACACGACACTGAACATAGGGCCTCAATCTTTTTAAAACATGTATATACCAATTTGGAATTTGCTTTAGGACTGATGCTACATCTTACAAATATTCATCAAAAGCCTACTTAAGTGCCACATATACCAGGATCCACAGCTATGAATAAGACACAATTCCTGGTGTCCACAAGCTTACAGTCAAGTCAGGGACACAGACAAAACAAAAAATGCAACTGCCTGACAATGTGCTGGGAGCTGGCACAGGATCAGCTCACTAGAGCAGCTCGCAGGTCCTATCTTAAAAGGTCGGGGTGAGGGGGTGGGTAGTTAGTAAAGGCTTCTCCAAAATATTATCTGCAGAATCATTGAAGTCCTGAAAGTCAAGTAAAAGTAAATTTATGAATGAGTTCATCAGTCCCCAAAGGAAGGCAGGAAGTCCCAATTAGGAGGGACTTTTCATTGGTCACATTTAATCACCTATTAGTTCCAGCTACTATTCATACATATATCTTTGACATGACTAAAATTAGATTTGGAATTTTCCTCTAAATTAGCTAAGACAGCTAAAGAGATAAAAAGAAAAAATAAGATCTTACTATAATACTATTGGTGGGGAAGCAGTAAGAAAATTATATACTTTTCATTTTCTGAATTAAATAATTTGACCATTTAACCCAATAATTTATGTCAGGTGCTGTAATTATTATTCTATAATAGAGAAGCTTCCCTATCAACATATGGTTGGAAGATATAACTTTCTGAAATCAATCATTTACAGAACTTCCCAGAAATCATCCTGCATATTATCTTTTTATTAAACACCATTAGATGCTCTACAACATAAAATAATATGCCAGAGAAAATATCCTAATAGTAGGTAATAGCTATCAAGTCAAAATGCCTACTTCACAACTACACACACACTCCCCGAAAGCCTCACACCAGTCCAATGTCTCTGTGGTGCAGTGAAGTAGTGGGGCTTGGAAATACTCACTTTTAACCTACCCACATCAACACTGTCTGTGAGGGGAAGACAGGCTGTACCAAGCTTAGGATCCCTAATTTTAAGACCAAAGCTCGATCTTCTAAACCACATGATCTCCAAAGTTCTATGAGCCACAGTGAATGTCAGACCTTAAAGAACACAAATTACTAGTTATTGGAATTTGGCACCTGTAGCAGACCTGTCCTACGACTAGGAAAAAAAAAAAA
>NW_011888784.1:22418629-22421308 GCF_000151845.1 Pteropus vampyrus | reverse complement strand
TATTCATACATATATCTTTGACATGACTAAAATTAGATTTGGAATTTTCCTCTAAGTTAGCTAAGACAGCTAAAGAGATAAAAAGAAAAAATAAGATCTTACTATAATACTATTGGTGGGGAAGCAGTAAGAAAATTATATACTTTTCATTTTCTGAATTAAATAATTTGACCATTTAACCCAATAATTTATGTCAGGTGCTGTAATTATTATTCTATAATAGAGAAGCTTCCCTATCAACATATGGTTGGAAGATATAACTTTCTGAAATCAATCATTTACAGAACTTCCCAGAAATCATCCTGCATATTATCTTTTTATTAAACACCATTAGATGCTCTACAACATAAAATAATATGCCAGAGAAAATATCCTAATAGTAGGTAATAGCTATCAAGTCAAAATGCCTACTTCACAACTACACACACACTCCCCGAAAGCCTCACACCAGTCCAATGTCTCTGTGGTGCAGTGAAGTAGTGGGGCTTGGAAATACTCACTTTTAACCTACCCACATCAACACTGTCTGTGAGGGGAAGACAGGCTGTACCAAGCTTAGGATCCCTAATTTTAAGACCAAAGCTCGATCTTCTAAACCACATGATCTCCAAAGTTCTATGAGCCACAGTGAATGTCAGACCTTAAAGAACACAAATTACTAGTTATTGGAATTTGGCACCTGTAGCAGACCTGTCCTACGACTAGGAAAAAAAAAAAAGCTCCAATGAACATCATTTGTGGCCAGCCAACACTAACCACGTAGGTCATTCACGAGGCTGCAGTCCCTATAAGCAAAATGGAGCTCCGATTGGATGCCTTCTCAGACATCCCTTTGTTCATCATTGTGTGTAATCTAGTCACTAAGGGCAGGTGGCTCTAGAGTCAAGTACCAGCTCTGCTGCTTCCTAGCTATCATTTTGAGGAAATAATTTTGATCGGCCTCATTTTTCCCCCCTGCACAATTAATTATAGTACCTACTCATAGAATTGTTGTGAGGTTTTGATAAGAAAACATGTGGGAAACCCCAAGCACAGAGTGTGGCACATAGTGAGGGCTCAGTAATATTAGCCTTTGTTGTGTTAATTACATATCGATTACTTTGAGTCAGGCATGGTTCTAGATATTAGGAATACCAACAGCAAACCAGGCAGTGCTTCTCTCCAGAAGCTCATGATCTAACAAGGGGGAAGACAATTTAACACACCATTATGTACTATGTGCCAGGTATAGGAGAGTGTGTAGAGGGGATCCTAATCCAGTTGTGGGTAGTCAAGGAAGGTTAGCTCGAGGAAACGCCTATTGATGCTAAAGGAAGAGAAAATACTGGCCAGCTGAGGAAAAGATAGAGAAAGTGTCCCAGACAGGAGTTCATGCAGAAAGGTCTATAAGGAGGTGGGCAGGAGTCCGACAGGGCCTGAGGGTGATACAGCACAGCTGAGGTGCTTCAAGGCTAACCTCGCCTATCCAGGACAGAGACTATGTCCTCCACCCTCCTACGGCTCTGCACATGAACATGCTCAATAAAGAATTGAAGACATGACACAAACCAAAGCCATCCAGTACCTACGCTTGGCTGTCGCTTGCTACAAATAAGCCCTGAGAACCAGTGGAGTAACTACAAACAAGAAGGAGCCATACTTACTTTGCCTTTGGGAAGTCAAAAGTCCCCCTATTAAGTTATCAGTGAAGCTTTACAAATCATCATCTACAGTGACTCCAAGTCAGTTCCTACAGTGAAGACACTACACACTATTAGCTGCTCTTCGCCTCAGCCAGTTACGGGAGTGGTAGAGTGTGAAGCAATCCCATGAGCAGGAGGAGGAGGAAGCATGGTTCACTGGGAGGGGAGGAGGGGAGCTGGCCCAGGAACTCCAGAACCAAAGATGGACTGCTGGAGCAGGGGGCTGAAATGAAGCATGACTCCTGGTAGAACTGGAATAAAGGTGAGAGTCAGGGGTGCAGAGGCAGAAAACCAGGACACTAAGCAAGTTAGAGGTTCTGTATCCAGAAAGCCATGCTTAAAAAGATGTCCTGAATGGTCATCAAGACAAATAGGGAGGTAAATCAAAGTAGATAGAGGAACCGAAAAAGAAGAGGTCAGGAAGCTATGGCTAAAATCAAAGAAGCCACAAAACCTGAGAAGAAAATGCATCTTATGACTCCACCCCCCCCAAAAAATACTAAAGTGAGTTTTTATTTTTTAATCTTATTATAGCCTCCATTTCCAAAAACCTTAACAAAACCTGTTAAAAGAACTACTAAATTTGAATCGTTTTCTATAAACATTAAATCACACCTTAAGTATTTTAAAGGCTTGTTCTAATGTTTTTAAAAAATTTTTTCAATTATAGTTGACATTCAATATTGTATTAGTTTCAGGTGTATAGTATAGTGATTAGACACTCATATAACTTATGAAATAATCCCCCTGATTACTCTAGTACCCACCTGGCACCATACATAGTTATTACAATATTATTGACTATATTCCCTGTGCTGTACTTTACATCCCTGTGACTGAAGATTGTAACCGTCAATTTGTATTTCTTAATCCCTTCACCTTTTTCACTCAGCCCCATGACCCCACACATTGAAAAAGAGACAAATGGCAAACTGTAACAGTCTTTTACCACCTTCACAAACTAGGTTTACTAGAAAATCCTGAAAATTAAAGTGAC
>NW_011888784.1:22401353-22417344 GCF_000151845.1 Pteropus vampyrus | reverse complement strand
CCACACATTGAAAAAGAGACAAATGGCAAACTGTAACAGTCTTTTACCACCTTCACAAACTAGGTTTACTAGAAAATCCTGAAAATTAAAGTGACTTATTTGGGGACACTGAAGCAAGTTAATTTCATAGATCCTATAATGGATGAAAACACTTGACATCTTTTCAAGAAGATATCATACATTTTCCACAATCCAAATAACTCCTGAAAAAACTCACAAAGAGTCACTTCCCAGAAATCCATGATATGCCTTAATCCTTAAGCAAGTCAGGATGTCTTCCAAAATGCTCAGATTTCAATAAAGGAATAATTGGATTAAGTGGCTAACTCTGACCAACGCCTTTCAAAAAATAAGATTCTAATGAACCTCAGTTGTATGAAATATGAACTGAAAATTGGGAAACATGCCTAAAATGACTAGTACTTCCTTGTGGCACTAAAACTATAAATACCATGTTGTCAGTTAAGCTAAGGAATGCCTAGGTATGCAAAGCCACAAAACCTCTGAGAAGAAAATGACTAGCTTCTGTCTCGGAGGAAAAAAAAATGCTATACTGAGTTTCAGCTAGCTTTTGTTTTTAAATTTAACTGTTGTCCTGGTTTCCACTTTCACAAAATCAAAGCTCAAAGAACAAATGTCTGATTTTGAATCATTTTCAAAAAACACTCAAAGGTACCTTAAACATTTTAAAGATTTGCTCTAACTCCTGATTCTGGGTGCTGTATGTTAATGTCATTTCAAATAGGTCAGTTTCAACTTCCGGACATTTTTGTTGTTAAAAGAATCTCTTAGGATTTTAAGAATTTGACCTCAAAAGCAAGAGAAGTTAAAGCTAAAATAAATGAATGGACTACATCAAACTAAAAAGCTTCTGCTCAGCAAAAGATATTGTCAACAAGGTAAAGAGACAAACATCCGAATAGGAAAATATATTTGCAAGGAACACCACTGATAAGGGCCTAATATCCAAAATATACAAAGAATTCATACAACTCAATAACAACAACAACAAAAAACAATGATCCAATCAAAAATTGGGCAGAGGACCTGAACAGACACTTCTCCCTAGAGGACATACGAATGGCCAACAAATATATGAAAAGATGCTCAACATTGCTAGCTATCAGGGAAATACAAATCAAAACCACAATGAGATACTATCTCAGAAGAGCTATGATCAACAGGACAAGTAATAACAAATGTTGGAGAGGATGTGGAGAAAAAGGAACCCTCACACACTGCTGGTGGGACTGTAAATTGGTACAGCCACTATGGAAAACAGTATGGAGGTTCCTCAAAAAACTGAGAATTGACCTACCATATGATCCAGCAATCCCTCTACTGGGTATTTACCCCAAAGACTTGAAAACTCATATCCAAAAAGATATTTAAATACTGATGTTCATAGCAGCATTATTCACAGTGGCCAAGATATGGAAGCAAGTGAAGTGTCCTATGATAGATGATTGGCTAAAGAAGCTATGGTACATATATACAATGGAATGTTACTCAGCCATAAGAACAGATTAAATGCTGCCATTTGCTACAACATGGATGGACCTTGAGAAAATCATGCTAAGCGAAATAAGCCAGACAGAAAAAGTTGAAAATCACATGATATCACTTATATGTGGGATATAAACCTAAAAACAACAAATGAACAGGGCAAACAAACAGAGACTCATAGACATGGACTATAGACTAGCGGTTACCAGTGGGGTGGGGGAGGAGGGCAGAGGGAGATGGGGTAAAGGGAGTTAAATATAGGGGGATAGGGGGAGGGTGAAGTGGGTTAAAAGGGATCAAATATATAGTAGCTAAAGGAAAATGAACTTTGAGTGGTAAACACACAATAGAATATACAAATGTCAAATGATAATGTACACCTGAAAATTATATAATTGTATTAACCGATGTTACCCCAATAAACTTAATTTTTAAAAAAAATCTCTTCTTAATTCTACCAATTTCTGCTAGGTTTCTTTAGATGCTCTCTAATAATAGGCAAGAATCTTATATGTCATGAGGAAAGAGGAAACTTTAGAGGAGCCCATCTAAAAATATAACTATTTGAAAAATAACCATTTTAACTTTCTGTTGTAAAGACCTACTGTACTCACTACTTACAGGGGATTAATAATTGAAATGTAACTTAATTCTTATGCTAATCTCAGATCTGACGAATAGCAAATATTTATAGTAACAAAAGTATTTGGCCCAAAAATATTTTTAAATATATAAAGCAATTAAAATTAAGATTGTTGACATTAGAAAGAATATATATTTTTATAGTTCATTTTTAAAGGTTACTTTTTCATCATGAAAAATCTGATGAAGATAACATGCTACAGATATTTAACAGCTTTGGAACGTAAACAGTCATCCTAACTTTCTAATTCATATTTGCATTTCATAAACAGAGTAATGTGCCCAGATCAAAGAGTAATAATATTTTTTTTCATATTAAAAAGGTACCTAATAAACATGAAATCCTATGTCCTTGTTTTGGTTTTAGTTTTTGTGAGAAGTAACAGAGGGAAAGGTGGGAAGGGTGGGCAATGTTTACATAAGCTTGAATTGGAATTTTTTAAAATTGGAAGACAGTTCTATCAGCTATTGAAAAAAAATCATCACAGATTTACATAGAATTATTTAAATAATTTTGCTTTCTTAAAATAACTTGACAAAATTAGAAAAATAAATAAATAAAATCTAATTAAATTCTATATGTAGTTCCATAATAAAAAATAATTTTCATTTATATTCTTTAATACTCAAGTCATAATAGATGTTTTCTACCTCCAACAAATTCCAGATTAGCATGCCATGTGGAAAGAGAACATATCTACTAATATTCACTATCCTACACATTTTGCAAGGTTGTACCAATTATGGATAATATCTTACAGATCAAGGAAACCTTTACCAAGCCAACAATATTCTACTAACATGCTTATTTCGCCAAATTCTTCAATCCAGACGTAAACTTAAAAATCCACAGGTAAGCAATTGGCATCTCAGATCAACCCAAGACATGTCTATTTATGCTGACTTTACTTGAAATATTTATTTGTGAACCAGGAAAAGAACATTGAACACTTTAACTTGACATTTATACTCTAGTCTAAACTATTGAAAATTCATTTAAAATGGCTACCAGCTGGGAGCCATCTGCAGTCTGTTTCTCCAAAAGACCAACTCATTTGTGCTCTGTTTTCCTTGTATCAATAGAGAAATAGGGTCTATCCTCACGCAAGAAGCTGTTTAAAGTCACTTCATGTACTAATGGATTTGAGTCAAGATCCTGCATTTCACCATAAAGGGAGCTAAGTGAGAAAAGGGCCAATTGAAAAACACGGGAAAGTAGAGATGGGGAAGTAGCAAACTCTTCGCATAAGAGGGTGTCTAAAAGCTAAGGATGTTTATGTTGCTGAGACATTAGAGGACTGTTATATTTCAAGTCCAAGAAACGCATTTCAATGATTCAGTTATTCATCATCTCCAAAATGATTCCTCACATTTGCTTAATATACTTTTCATGCACATTCCCCATGAGCTCTTCATAATAATTTTATAACTCAGATATGTGAAACCTGTTTTACAGATGAGGAAATCAGGACTCAAAAAGGTTAGCAGCAGGTAGGTATGTGGTAAAGTCCCCCTAAGTCATATAAGTCCCTGGGGAGGGCAATTTCTGCCTCACTTGGCTTGGAAGGCACCACAAACCTATGGGGAGGTCACTGTGGAAGCTCAACTGCCCAGAACTCTGCCATGAACACTAAGGTACGTGAGCAGCAGAGTGCCTGCTCCTCAGCACCCTACTAGTAATTAATGACGAAGTGACCCAGAGACAGCCCCAGAACATTTCAAGCCATCCCCATTCCCACACACATATGGAGAATGTAAGAAGCATTTTGATGGTCATAAGGAGCTACACTGGCACTCAGCGCCCAGGGCTACAGACGCCGAACTTCCAACAAAGGGCAAGGCAAACCACTCGAGATGTCCACGCAGACAGTCCTGGCTCTGCAGTCCCGATAAGCACAAGTTTTGATTGCCACAGCTTAGTTACCACCACCAATCCACCAACAACACAAGTTTATATGCCAGTTACCAAAGTACATTAATTGTAAGTACCTGCATCTAATACAAATTCTGCTGCCAGCTCTTCAGTACACAAATCACTACATGTATTACAGATGCTCGTCTCGAGCTATGACCAATCGCATTGCTTCTGTCAAAGCCTGTCTATGATAACTCACTGTACATCTATAATCAGCTCACACAGACGGCAAAGCAAGAAGTTGTGCTCAGCTTCCTGTCTCCCAGGAAAAAAAACAAGTGACATTGTACAAAAATGGATAATTGAAAGTGGAAACCAGCCAACAGAGATAAAAATCCAATAAAGGAACAAAAAAAATGATACTGTTGGATGTGAAATTTGAAACAAATGTCAATGGGTATAGAGTTAATAGCTGACCGTGGGAATGCTGACACTACCACTGTTTGAGAGACTCTGGCTATGCAGTCAGAGGAAACTTAGTGAAGACAAACTTATTGATATAAATACAGCGGTTGAGACCAAAAGGATTAAGATGTCCCCAGAGGAATTGATACCGACAAAAAAACTTCACATTAAAGGAACTCTCAGAGGTATTTCACAACTTTGAAAGTACAAAGGATGAACTGTGGAATCTGATCCAGACTTATGATTACGACAATTCACCGATGCACAGAAAAGATGTTCCCTCCGTATTGTAAGTTACACAACCCAAAAAGTCAGTACTGTTCCAACTATTCTTGACAAGTTTTTAACAAAGAAATAAAATATGTTAATTCTCAGGACTTCTAACATTTAAATGCAGTGCACTAAATATTAGTTTTACTATTTTTTCATCTCCCTATATATTTATGATTGATAATGAGAAACTTTCAATGTTTTGACAAAAATTTTTAAAGGTTGCAGATCATTCTATTTTCCCTTGATTACTAAAAGCACTTTGCACAGTTTCAGCTTGCACAGTCATTTTTATGTTCCCACATTGCCAAGCAAGGTCAGGACTACCTTTTATGCCCTTTGAGAATCACTGATAAGGGGTTTCAAAATGCTCCACACTATACGCAGGCTCAGTTAATTTATTTCAAAAAGTTCAGAGAATTGCTATTCATCAATCAAAACCAAGTTCAAATGTGCCCTCCACTGTGAAATCTCCTCCAACTCTCCCAAGGCAGTCACCTTTCTCTCTCCCCTCCCCATTCTCACTTTGCTGTGGCAAAATTATAGTGCTTATTTCTTTATTTTATCAGTCCCGCTTCACCTCCCCACCCACCTCCCCCCTCAATGAGCTGGGCTTCTAGTAGCCAACAACTGTATCTTCTTCATTTTTAAACATTAGAATCTAGAACTTGGGATCTCAATAAGCATGGTTAAAGTAACAGGGATGAAGGAGGTGATGTGACGGGAACAAAAGGGGCAACAATCACGTAAGACTTCCCAATTAAACGGCACTCGGTATATCAAAGAGTACAGCCACTCCATCTATAACGTTTCCTTTAACTCATTCAAAAAAATGGTATTTTTGAGGAGTCGCTTATCAGAATAAATGAACTGGGTGAATATTCATTAAATAAGAGTAAATTCTAAACTGACGGTATTAATTCTCCCAGGGTATATGTGCATTATAAAGGACACAGAAACTCTCCAACCAAAATGTCTGAAGTGGCAGGGTAAGAACAGTAAGTGGTTAGCTGGGCCAAGACTAGGCTATGGAAACTGGCAACCCTAAGACCTGACATTTCCGCTCCAGCCTGTTGCTCGCACGGGCTTGCAGGGAGGAATAGCTACCCATTACGAGAGAGGAGCCGGATTCCTGTGTTAAATCTCCTGATTTCTAAATGTTGGCACCTATTTCAATTATGTAAAAAACACTTTGTGGGCCAAAGAAAGCATGGACCACAATTTTTGACCTGTGATTCAAACCAAGGAGAATTTTCACGGGGTAGTGGGTAGGTTATTCAGGATGACCTATAATGTTAGTGAATAACTGTTTCTTGGTTCTCCTGGGACATAGGATCTACAATTCTTAAAGCTATGGGATTCTTCAAAGTTTCACTCTATTATAATTATTATAATAATCTTCAGAAGGATTAACCAGATCTCTTATCTGATATTAAGGTTAGTTATAAAGAGATTTATTAAACTTGAATTATCAGAGGATAATGAGTATAACTTGAGTGTAATGGTGTAATAGTGTATAACTTGGAAAAAACTGTAATAGTATTGATATCTTTAACAAAATCAAGTTACTAAAACTTGATTGCAATTTTCTAGTGTCTGATTTTTCATAAGCCTAGTTAGCCTACATGAATTCACATTACATATTTTTTTCAGGTAAAAATGCATTTACCACCTAGCTCACCTTAATCTTCTTAAAGCAAACAATTCGACTTAGTATGCCCTAGTGGCACTGATGCAGGTGAGTAATGACAGATCAGAACAGCAGCAGATCTATAATAACATCCCTGAGTAATCGAAAAGATTTAAGATAAAAGTCTATGCTGGCCAAATGGGTAAGCAAGCAAGGAGTGATGATTAGGTTCAAGAAAAGTTTGCTCTGAAAAAATAAATAAAAGACGTGTATATTGGTCATGCTACTGCAACAACTCTAAATGTCAGTGGATGAACACAACAAAACTTATTTCTCTCTCATGTTAAACTGCCTGCATGAGTCAGCAAGGGGCTTGGCTCTACACAGTCATTCAGGACCCCATGCTCATAGAGGCCCTTCCATTTATAGCTGTCCATCTGGAATCCATGGCCTCCTCTGTCAAGAAGAGAAAGATTCCTGCATTGACCTTCTACTGCCTTGGCCTGGAAGAAAAACATCACCTCCCTCACAGCCCATTGGCCAAGGCTACACATATAGTTCAGCCACTTCAAAGGGGGCTGGGACATGCAGGCAGGTAACTCATATATTTGGTGGACATGACTGCCTCTGCCAGATAGTTCGTTAAAAGCTTCAACATGAGTTAGCTGAAGAACTTATTCCAAAGTAAAACTTCCCTTTGCTTCTTTCAGAATCCAGATTCACACATGTCACCTTTTAAACATATCTCCACTTTGATATCCCACCAGCTCACAGACATGTTTAAACTGAACACCATCTTCCCCACACAACTGGACATTATAAGTTGTCTACCTTCCCAGGATCTAGGAATCAACCAAATTATCTAAGAGTGATGCCACCCCAAGGACAGAAAATGGTTTAAAAATAGCCATGTTAAAACTCAACACAAGAAAAACGAACAACTTAATCCAAAAATGGGCAAAAGACTTGAACTGCCATTTCTCCAATGAAGATATAAACATGACTAATTAGTACATGAAAGGATGCTCAACATCACTGAGCATTATGAAAATGCAAATCAAAAGTATAATGAGATACCACCTCACACCCTTTAAGTGGGTACTATCAAAAAAAAAAATAATAACAAATGTTGGCAAAAGTGTGGATGAACTGAAAGCCTTTGTGCTGTGTTGTAAAATGATACAGTTGCTGTGGAAAACAGTATGGTGGTTCCTCGAAAAATTAAAAATAGAACTACCATATGATCTACCAATTCAACTTCTGGGTATATACCCAAAAGAATGGAAATCGGGGTCTCAAGGAGACATTTGTACACCCATGGTTACAGCAGTACTACTCACACTAGCTAAAACGTGGAAGCAACCCAAGCGTCATTGGTAGATGAATGGATAAGCAAAATGTGGTCTGTACCTACAGTGGAATATTATTCAGCCTTACAATGAAGGAAATTCTAACATAACAAGGTTCAACATGGATGAACCTTGAGGATATAATGCTAAGTGAAACATGCCAGTTACAAAGTACGAACACTGTATGATTCCAAAATCATAGGGACAGAAAGTAAAATGGTGGTTTCTAGGGGCTGTGGGAACAGACTCGTAGATACAGGGAACAAACTGGTGATTGCCAGTTGGGAAGGGGGTTGGGAAGCTGGGTGAAAAAAGTAAAGGGATTAAGAAGTACAAATTGGCAGTTACAATTCCCAGTCACAGGGATGTAAAGTACAGCATAAGGAATATTGCTAATAATCTTGTAATAACTATGTGTAGTGCTAGGTGGGTACTAGAGTAATCAAGGGAATCACTTCGTAAGTTATATGTCTAATCACTATGCTGTACTACTGAAATTAATATAAAATAACACTGAATGTCAACTCTAATTGAAAAATAAAAGAAATAAATGGGCACATTACCTGCTTTTAATACAAATATAGATTCCACAAAAGAAAAAAATAGACACAGAAAAATTATTCATTTCAAAGAAACACACCTTCCCTCATTTTCTTAGAATTCACTGTCCCCTTCACTCATATTTCCTCTTGATCTATAGATGTGGGTACAAAAATTATTTTACTCCACCATTAGAAAACCAATAGTAAAACAACAAGGATGAATGGTAACTGAAGCTCGACCTCAGTGTCAGGAAAATAACGGCGAGTGGTAGAGGATGCAGCCAAAGGGAAGACACCTGTTCTGCCCAAGGCTGCTATCACTAGCTTCAACTAGCATGTACAGAAGGTGGCCTAAAGGAGCCAGGCCTTTCAAATTTTTTCAAGAAAAGCTACTAAACCAAATTGGTATGTAAAATCTCCTTAATGTTAAAACATTGGCAGTGAAATAAACTTCAAAATCACTATCCAGATGACTACAGTATGGCCTAAACAAAACATGCTTGCATGCCAAATACAGCCAACGACAATTTGTTTATTTTCTGTTTACTTGAGATTGATTAAGAGAAAAATAATAGGAATGTGGCAATACTCGAAAGAGTACAGGTCCTTCTACCAGAATCAGAAAATCCTGTTCCCCAGACATTTTAGAACTAGCTGAGCTTTGATCTTAGGAAGCGCTAGATAGCCCAGCACCTGACTTTGGGTCTAGGTTATTTGGTGGGGAGCCTCAGACTAAAGGCTGCTGGAAAACTGAGGCCAATTAAGCCTAACATAAGGTTATATGTGAATCCTCTTGTGCATGGTAGGAGTTTAAAAGCCACTAAACTTTTCTGAATTTATGTTGGAAATTATTCTTTCCAAGAGGATGCCAGAAAAAGTATTACCCCACTGAATTTGGAATAGCATGATAGAAAATATCTACTGTACCCTAACTGTACTTTTCTGCAAAAGTAATTTTAAATCTCTCTGATATAGGAAAAAAGTGTGGCGTCCATAAAAAGCTATGAGTAATATTCAAAGAATTTATACATTTCAAAAATGAATTTGATTATGAAAATTTTCAAAGAAATTACTCTGGAGGCTTAAGTGCACTACTGATGTCACAAAGAAGAGTTGAAAAGACGAACATGCAGATGTACTAAGATCTCGTTAATCCGCGACAGTGCAGAATTAGATTTGGTAGTATTTCAGAATGTCTTCATGTGATTCTTAGAGTAAAAGTTTCAAAACAGTTTTTCCCTTGTGTATTTTTAGGTTATTAACATCTAAAAGAGAATCCAATTTAAAACCACTAAAGTTTCCAAACCCTGGTTTCAAAGAATTAAGATTTCTCAATACATCCTCAATTCTTAACACCTATTCACATCTGATATAAGGATATATAACTATCTTGTATTATGAAATGTGAAACAGTCAATTAAGTTTACTTCTACCATATGGATTCATTTAGAAAAGAAGAGTGGGAGATACTATGCTCAACCAGTGGGAAACAATGATGGACAAAAACAGCTCTGGCCACTGTTCTCATGAGGCTGACAGTATAGTCAGGAAAGCAATCAACTGAAGAACTCTTATTCACGTAATTACAAAGCATAAGAAGTTTTGTGAAAGAAACTTACAAGTTCTAATGATATCATCTAACTGAGAGATGTCACATAGTCTATTAATCAAGAAAGGCTACCTTGAAAAGGTGAGCTGCATTATGAATCAGGTTACATCAAAGGGAGTAACATGAATCATGCCAGGGAGAGGAATCAGCATTCATTCACTTATAAATATTTACTGTACGCCAAATATGTGCCAGTCATTGAGTTAAACGTTAGGAATGTAAAATGGTCCCTGATCACGTCTATAATACACCTGGGAAAAATAAACAAACAAAAATTAAATCTACTGGGGGAAAGGAAGAAAAGATGGTAGAGAAGAAATAATATTTTTAAAGTGAGAAAAGGATTTAAAAAGAACAGGATGCTGAGTCAGAACAATAATCTACAGGGGCTGTTCTGTATATTAGGTGAAATGATCTCTCTGAGGAAGGGTCATTTAAGTCAAGATCTGAAGGATACCAAAAATAGTATGAAGAACACTGCAGGCAGAGAGTACAACACAGCACGAAGGCCTGAAATGAGGGAGCTCAGTGTTAAGGAAACTGAAATGCCAGAATGGCAGGAGAAAGAAAAAACAGGTGAGGTGGAGAGGGAAGTAAGGACCAAGTTGAAGAAAGCCTGGAGAGCCATGGCAAGGACTTTGGATCTTACTCTAAGAGAGCCAGGAAGGCAATGATGGGTTTTAAGCATTAGAGAAACATGATCTTATTTGAGTTTTAAAGATCACATTGAAGGGAGCAGAGAGATGAGTTAGGAGGGCATTGCAATTGTCAGGCAAGAGGGAATGGGAACATGCAGAAGGGTTTGGATGGTAGAGATGAGAAAAAGTTAATCAAATCAAGATATACTGAGAGTAGAACTGATAAGACGACTGATTTGATTGGGAAAGTGTGAGGGGAAAGGAGTCATTAAGTTAACAACCAGGTTTCTGGTTTGGATAACAGGATGGCTGGTATTGTCACTGAGACTGGAAGGAGGAGAAGAAATGAGCCTAAGAAAATAAAGAGTTAAGTTTTAGATAAGTTATATTTTTAAAGTCTATGAGCCACTGAAGTGGATTTCCATCCAAGTGGAAATATCAAGCTAAGGTTATAAAAATCTAGTAATCAGAGGGAAAAAATCTAATCAGAAATATAAATTTGGAATTATAGAGGTGATATTTAAGGTCATGGCAACTGAGGCTCTTACTTAGGACCTGAAGAAGAGACTAAGATGTTCCCAATTTAGATGTAAAACTATGAGAATTCAGAGACAAAGTAGAATGGTAGTTGAAAGGGGTTGGGGATAGAGGGAAGTGGGTATTGTTTAATGGTTATGAAGTTTCACTTTGTGAAATCAGTAAGTTCTGGACATGGATCGTACAACTATGTATATACTTAATGCCATTTAAAAATGGTTAAATCATAAAGTTTATGTCCTGTATCTGTTACTAAATTTTTTTTAAAAAAAACTAAATCCTGAGAAATTCCAACATTTAGACATTGGGTAGAATAGGAGATGATGAAAAACTGAGAAGGAACAAGCTTCCAAAATGGTGGTACGTGATGATGAAGTCATAGAAGACAAATTAAAAACACAAGGCTGATCCCCATGTAGAGAAGTTCCTCAAGGGGGAAAAAAAAAACCTGAAAGCTACTGAGAAATCAAATCAGATGAAGACTTTAAAGAATCTCTTGGATTTTTTGAAACATCGAGATCATGGGTAACCTTGACGACCATTTGAGTGGAAGGGTGAACACAGGAGTTAAAGTGAATGGAGGAGGGAAAGGGGTTTGAAGAAGTAGAATGCCATGAGTAGACAACTTTCAAGAAGTTTTGACTCTATCAAGAAGCAGAAAAACAAGATAGTGGCTAGAGGAAAATGTAAGGTCAAAGGAGGTAGAGGTATGACACCTGGAAATAGCCTACACCAAAGTCCACTTCCTTTCAATTAGACCTCCTAGTTTTTAGCTGGGCACATGGACACCTAAAATAAGTATTCCGCCTTCCTTGAAGACAGGTGTGGCCAGGTAACTAAGTTCTGCCCAGGGGAATGTTACATTCTAGGAAATCTCATCATCCACTGGTGAATGTCTTTTGTCCCTTCTTCCATCCTGCTCATTGGACTGTGTTGTCTAAAGTTTCAATCTGGATTATGTAGATAAGGGTCATAAGTTAGGAGTGGGAAATCATATAGGTTGAAGCAACATGGTTTACTGAGGCCTTTGGGAAGCACTGCCACTACCAGATCTGCCCTGCCCTGCTACATAATTCTTCCATGAGAAATAATCTTCCAACTTAATTATTTTGTTTTGCTTTGATTTTTGTTACTGCAGACAATTCTAATCCCAACTAATGCCAGCAGTTTTAGTCTGTCCTTAATATGGAAGACGCTACAAATCAATTGTGTGGAAATGGAAATGACCCAATTAGAGACCAATCCAAAGCAAAGGGTTGGATAATGCCTCAAGGGAGAAGCATGAGGAACATGCAAACTCAGTGTCACTCGTGAAAACCAAGGAACACGGAGAAGTCAGATCATGCAGAGCCTTGCAAACAGCAAAGGGAAACAACTAGTAACATGATCTAATTTATATATTTTTTTTAAAGATTAGTGGTTTGGAGAAAAGTATGGAGTAAGAACCAAGAAGAGTGGCAAGAAGACCAGACAGGAAGCTATTTTGGCAATCCAGATGAAAGATGGTGATGACTTCAAACAAGGCAGTGAATATGGCACTGTGGCAGAGTGAGGAAATGTGAGGAAGATGGTACTGGTGGGACTTCATATCTAATTATGTGTGAGAGACCAGGGACAGGGAGCAGCCAAGGAAGACACTCAACGTTATGACTTGGAAAAGGTATGAATGGAGGTGCCAGTCACTGAAATAGGGACTTGTTGAGAAGATTTACACTTAGGTGAGCCTGATTTTGAACATCCTAATTTTTAAGTTCCTGAGATAACCAAGCAGATACGCAGCAAGTAAAAGGCTTGTTCTCAGCAGCTTTATTCATAATAGCCCAAACCAGGCAACAGATGAATTGCTTTCATGCAATATAATACAACTCATTAATAAAAAGGAATGAACTACTGATAAATGCAACAATATGGATGAAACCCAAAAACATTATGCTGAGTGAAAGAAGCCTTATACCTTATATCAAAAAAGTACACACTGTATGTTTCCATTTATAAGATATGATGGAGTTTGGGGAGGGTAGGAAGAAACTTTCTCAAATGATAGTAACGGTCTGTATCTTCAAGAGTTTGGGTTACAAAGATGTATAAATATTCAAAACACCCTGAATGCTACATTTACTTTAACAGCAACAAAACACTACAAGACAAATATTGAATGCCAGTTATTGGTATGTACAGTGAAGGATTGAAGTTTGCTGATGTCTTCACGTAAATCTGAAATGCATCAAAAAATTACTATAAACAGGACAGACAGGTAGATCCATGTGTGACAAAGCAAGTATTAAAAAAGTAATTGTAGAATTTAAGCAGTAGGTATATGGTATTCCCTGCATAATTCTTTCAAATCTTCTGTATTTTCATAATAAAATGTTAGAAAATCCTTAAGTAACAAAACCACAGTTCTTTAAAAGCATTAACTAAAACTTTACAATTATAAACAAACACATTCTTCCCTGTTCCTTTCCTTCACATCTTCACTTTTACTGTGAATTCATGAATGTTGACTACTAAGGGATTTGTAACCGATTCAGTCACAAAGAAAACTAATATTTTAAATCATTGTCAAGAGCCCAGAATATGTACTTTGAAGAAAGATTTAAACTAAAATAGTTTAACACATTTTAAGCAATGTAATCATGATAATTCAGGAAAAAAAAAAAGATGAAAGTTTCAGCTAATACAGGAAAAATGATGGTCATTCTGAATTATGTAACATTTCAAGGGTACTGTTTTCTTATTTTCATACATTGGTAGCTCTTTAGGATCTACTTAATAGATAACTATCACTGGCAGACCAAATATCACATTATGTTACTCGTTATTGTATTTTTAAATATTTCCCTAGGAATACTGTTTATATCCTTAATTTCCCCTATTGGACATATTTTTTTACTTAAAGAAGTCCCCTGAGGATTTTCTGTGCAAAAAACAGAAACTATAAAAATATTGAAGGCTTAGTTAAATTTTACTAAAAATTCTCTTCAAAACAAAGTTAAATTGTCGTTTTTTTTCCCCCTGTAAAGGAAATACTCCAGGAACCTGAACCCTATGGAGTCTGGCAGAACTCACAGGAGCTGAGGGGAGGTGAGGATACGTAGGAGAAAGGATGTCACTTTTGTGAGGCTGAGGGAACTGGCCAGGTCTGATCCAAAACTGCACCAGGGCTAAAATCAAGGTGATTGCCTAGGCTGTGAGGCTCAGATTTAGATAAGCATGACAGTCAGACAGGTTTCCAGAGGAAAGAAGCTCCAGACTGGGGTTTGTGGGTAGGTATCTGCCAAGGTGTTCCAGAGGAGGTGTCCATCGTGCGGCTGAACTGCACCCACAGGCCCAAGTGCTGCTTCTGAGTTTTGTGTTCCTGTTGGCCCTTATTGACACTGGGCATCCATTTAACTCTGCCTCTCTGTAACCTGGTCCCTTCCTCACCAACTCCATGGGCTCCTTCAGGCCAGACCCTTATCTCCCCTCTGGGATGCAGTGAGGCAGCATATCCTTGGGTTAGCGCAGTGTCGAAGTGGAAAATGGAACCACTGAGGCATGGGTGAGGAAGGTGGCCAGGTACAGCAGGTAAATGAAGATGGTCCCCAGCACGCTGTCCAAGACAGACACAGGAGGGGTGCCAGTGGCCAGGAATCGGTCATTTATCGTGAACATAAATATAACATAATCCAGCAGAAGTGTCATCTTGAATCAGGCATGATTCTCTTTCTGCTGGCAGATAAAAGCTGAGGGCATTCTGCTGGCAACCAGGAAACCACTGGGCACCTGAAGGTTTATCCCACAGAGGCTGAGCCTGTGCCTGATGGCCACCTGTTTAGGTAAAAGAATCAAAGGTGAGCATGCAGTTTTGTTCGTCAAAGAGGTAATAGAAGATGGCTAGGTTACATATGCAGACCGCCCTCATTGGCTAATCATATCTGATGTGACCTTCGCCGTTGTCATAAGCCATGAGACTTGTAGGTGCTGGGTCCACATTCATGAACTCCTTGATGAAGATATCTGGAAATCACAGCTTCTCAGCTGCCATGTGGAGCCTCCTGATGCTCCATATTCCTCTGGGTTCCACCTGATGAATGAATTGTACCAGGTCACATTTAGCCCCAAGATCCTGTGCTTTCACTTCCAGGACAACAGGCAGGATTAAGATGCTGACACAAGTTGGGATGCTGTGGTTGATGACTGAACAGAAGCCTTTCTGTCAAACACTGCCAGACAACAGGATCTACCCCATGTTGGTCAAAGCCTGAAAGACTGATAGTGAAAATGTCTCCTCTTCCTTGAAGCTGCAGGTAGAGAATGAGGCACAGAAGGTATCCTTCCCCATGGAGCCAGGCTCTTTCTGTCTTCCTCTCCTTGGCTCTTCTCTGGAAACTCGGCGATAAATGTTGATCTTAACAGACCATAGGCCACAACTCAAGTCTTAGCTCAAATTGTCTTTTTAATTAAAACTGATGGACTGTATTTTCAAAACTGACTACAAATTAAAATATTTAATATTCTCATTTATTCAAACAATACTTACAGAGAGTTCATTATGTGACAAACACTGCTACAGAAACTATATGAGTCTTAATTTAGTAGTACAAGAATTTTAATTACATATTCATATTCTTTGCTTGGGAAATTATATTTTATTACTCATTTTCAGCAGATGAAGTTTTCAACAGAGAGCCTGGTGAATAGTCTAAGACAAGAAAGTTGCTTTCCTCACTGTGCTTGCTATCAGCTTGGACTTTTACTATATAAAACTTTTATAATTCTTTTAAACTCCAAGAGAGAGGTTTATTAATCCCTCAAGTAAACATCTGGACACTATCTCTTCTTAGAGCCCCACTGTTACAGTAAAGGAAAAAGAAATAGCTAAGTGAGCCCAAGGTTGGTCCCAAGTCCTCAGATTCTAAAATCTTCTTTAGTCTGATCAGGAAAAATGTTGAACTAGGCATACTCA